>NC_055987.1:95551976-95851976 GCF_018446385.1 Zingiber officinale | reverse complement strand
CATGTAGATCAGCTCGCATCCCACCGTAGAATCCACCGCCTGGTCTATCCGAGGTAGTGGATAGAAATTCTTCGGGCACGCCTTATTCAAGTCGTGGAAGTCGATGCACACCCACCATTTGTTACCTGGCTTGGAGACCAGCACGACATTAGCGAGCCAACTCAGGAACTGGACTTCCCGGATGAGGTCGACCTCTAGTAATTTCTCTAGTTTCTGCCCAGATGATCAGGTTTTGCTTCGCATTGAAGTCCTTTTTCCTCTGCTTCATAGGTCGGACGTCCGGTTGGATATGAAGCTTGTGTTGGGCGATGCTTGACGAGATTTCGAGGAGCTTACGGGTCGACCAGGTGAACATGTCATAATTCTGCCTGAGGAAGGGGACAACTCCATCTTTTTCTCGCTCTCTAGATAAGTGGCAATGAAGGTTGTCACATCCGACTGGTTCAGGTGAATTTAGACTTCTTTTTCTTCATAAACCATCGCAGGGGGCTTCTCAATGATGGTGTTTACCTCCAGGCGTGGGTTTTTTCGAGCGGTCCTTGCTTCTGATCTAACCATCTCAATGTAACATCGTCGAGCGACCAATTGATCACTTTTGACTTCTCCTACCTTATGCACTAAGAACTTAATCTTCTGGCAATAGGTGGACACTACCGCTTGAAACTCATTTAGGGTCGATCGGCCTAATATAACGTTGTATGCTGACGGGGGTGTCTACCACAATAAAGTTTGTGATCCTTATCCTCTTCAGAGGCTCCTAGCCAAGTGAAATGGCTTGCCTAGTTTGGCCGATCGGCAATACTTCGTTGCCAATGAAACCATAGAACGGGGTTGTCATCGGCAGTAATTCGCTCCGGTCAATTTACAACTGATCGAATGTCTTTTTGTATATGATATTCACCGAGCTCCCTGTATCAACAAAAGTTCGATGGATTGTATAATTGGTAATTACCGCTCGGATGATCAGTGCATCGTCGTGACAGATCTCTATTCCTTCCAAGTCTTTGGGGCCGAAGCTGATTTCGCGTCCTTCAGCTTTTTCCTTACTACAGCCAATAGCGTGTATCTTGAGTCACCGAGCATGCGACTTCCTTGCTCGGTTAGAATCTCCGTCAGTTGACCCTCTTACGATCATACCTATTTCCCCCTGAGCGGTGTTACTCCAGTTCTCATCCTCCTATGCCGATGGTTCGTTCTGCTCGGTGAAGCCTCAAGCGAGACTTCAGACGTTCTGACGCTGAGGTTGATGGTGGCATGGTTCTAGCGTTGTCCTTTCTCCCTCCCTTCGAACGGTGATCGATGCCTTTGTTGTCGATTAGGTGATGGTGATCAATGGTGATATCCCCACGGGGCTGGCCTGCAGGCTGTCAGGTCATAGCAGTCTCGGGTATTGTGCGTCGTTGACTGGTGGAAGGAGCAGAACATCTGCGCACATACCTTATCTCTTGTAGTCTTTGGGCGAGCGGTCACCACATGCTGTACGGCATGTGTCCTGGGCTCGTGTGACGGCGGTCCTGATCGAGGCCCCTTGGGAGGTTGATGGCTGCTCGGTTGACGCCGTTCAAATACTCCTACGGGCTCGACATGCGTCTCCTTCTTCTTTGCCGCCTGGGCTTCTTCCACGTTGATGTATTCATTAGTCATCTTTTGTAAGTGGCCAAAGTCCTTCGACGGTCTCCGTATGAGCGAACGGAAGAACTCTCCTTCAGTGAGCCCTTGGGTGAAGGCGTTTACAAACACGTCCGAGGAGATTATCGGCATGCCTATCGTCATTTGATTGAAGCGCTGGATATAGGCCCTTAATGGCTCTCGGGGCCCCTGCTTCAACGAGAATAGATTCACACTCGTCTTCTGGTGGCGGCGACTGCAAGCGAAGTGGTGTAGGAAAGCTGCTCGGAAGTCCTTGAAGTTGTGGATCGAGCTGCTCGACAACCATTTGAACTAACGTTGCGCCGATCGTGGTGAGGAATACTTGGCATTTCACTCCATCCATGTACTAGTGAAGTGTGTCCGCGTTATCAAACTTGCCCAAGTGGTTGTCGGGGTCAGTCACTCCATTATATTCCCCTATCGTCAGTGGAGTGTAATGCTTCGGCAGAGTGTAGTTTAGAATCCCCTTCGAAAACTGTTGATTGACCCGTTCGAGTGAATCATCCTCTCAGGGTGCCTTCCCTTTCCTTACGTCTCGAGCGGGTGCCTCATCCGAGGATGATCCCCGATCTCTTTCCGCTCGACCCCTCTCTTCCGCTGGAGGCCATAACGACGCTTAGTAGAATGGGATTGGCGCATGAGGGGCTTCCCTATAGGTGTCGATCAACCTCTTGTTTTGTTCCCGAATGTCTCTATCCTCTCGCTCAGCCTGGTGGCCTACCGCGGAGTTTGCAAGTTCCTGCACTTGACACTTGGATAATATCGGTTGACGCTCAACCAATGAATGTTGTTGCTGTTGTTCCACTATCTTCGTTGCTCGGGCTTATATCAACGTGTCAAGTTCCTCTTGAGTCAGCGTCACCGTTGTGATTCGTCCCGCGTCTTCTATCTTCTCGTTCGGATGCAAGTTACGTTTCCATAAACGGCGTCAAAATGATCCTGTCCGAGAGCATGAAGTGGGAAAGCCGGGGAGGTGGTTGTTCCGCTGACTGGATAAAGACCTCACTCCTATCTGCAAAACAAACCAGACTAGTGAAGGAGTCCCTAGTGTTGACCCTCCGACGCTTAAGTTAGAAACAGAAGGAGAGGAATTAAAAATAATAGAGGCCGAGATCCTAGTTACCTTCTTCATACCTATCATATTCTTTTATACCTATTTTAGTGGCCCGTCATATGCCCTTGTTTAATGATATTGATTGTAGATAGATGACATTTTTGTCTTGGCTTCTTTGCATTCAATGATAGATGGAGTGTTCTCTTTCACTTATGAAGTATCCATTTTTTCCTCTTTTATTATACCGGTTCATTTTTCACTATCAATGGCATACTCCGAGCCAGACGGGTGGCCCGCTCGACCCTCTCTTCTGTCGATCGGGCTAACCAGACGTTGTTTCCTCCAGTCGGGCGACCGGATTACGGTTCCTCCGATCGGCCTATGCATCCCCGTCTTGCTCGGGCAACACGATTGAGCCTCTGATCCCTGACGTTGATCGTTTTGACTTTGACCTTCATCGTGATCGTCAATCCATGGTATATGGACTCCTCCTCATCGCTGTATCAATATTCTTTATCAATTTTGTCAAAAAAAATTTATTTAAACTCCCTTAAAATTATTTAAATTTTATTAAAATCAATTTAAATTTTTTATAACATCTATTCGGTAGCTGGCTTCTTAAATTTACTCGCTATTCCAAAATAATTTTTAAAATAAAAAATAAATACAACACTGAGGGGGTGCTTGGTTGGAGGGAATGAGAGTGGGGAATGGGAAAGGGATTGAAAGTGGATGTTTGGTTGGGAGGATTAGTGGTGGGTCCCACGGATTCATTACCCCAAACATGGGAATGAACCATTCCCTAGCAAAAGGAGGGGAATGGGAAACCCCCCATTCCCATTCCCCACTTCTATCAGGGGGTGCTTGGTTTGTGGAAGGGAATGTGATTAGGAATGGGATTCATTGAAGTAAGAATGGGAATGAGGAGTTTTGAATCCGTGGACCCCACCATTCCCATTCCCCCCATTTTACTTGGTAATGGCCAAATCCCATATTTGGGGGTTTGAATCCGTGGGCCCCACCATTCCCATTCCAAATATTAACATTCCAAACACTAACTTTCAATCCCTTTCCCATTCCTCATTTCCATTCCCTCCAACCAAGCACTCCCTCAATCCCATTCTCATTCACATTCCCTTATGTGAACCAAGCACCCCCTGTGAGTACACTTGTACGGTGATACGGTCGAAGTAGCTAAATACTGCCGCTGAAACTGAATCACTGGTCAAAACAATATCTTCTCCATTCGATCAGAACAAAAGGCGATCTCCTCGGCAGATCTAATTCCGCCACCGTAAATCCATCCTCGATCTTGCTCCGACGTCGACGAGTTGGAACGATGCACGACTTCTGTTTCACGATCCCTATGGGCTCCTGGTCCTCGTTGTCGGTATCGTCGGCTATTTGCGACGGGGGAGCACGGCGTCGCTCGCCGGCGGAGCGGGCTCCGGACTCGTCCTTCTCCTCGCCGAATTCATTAGCCTTAAGGCTTTCGAGAAGCGGCGGAACTCCTACTTCGCCTTGGGCCTCGAGACTGGTAAGAAGTGCCCTCCCTTGCTTCAGCTAACCTAGATTTTGCTGAAAGGTTTGCAAATTTATGTCTTCATGTATATCGTGTTCTCTATTGTTTTGACTGTTTCTCTGATAAAAATTGGATCTTGCTTCTACTGTTTAGTCTTGATAAATGTTTTGCAGTTTTTATCGTGATTTCTTTCCATAAAAGGGAAATGCCTGAATTGATCGCAGTGCAGTTGTTTTATACTAACCGGAATGTATGAGTCTTGAGTTCAACATAATTGTTGCAAGATTCATTGGAAGAGTTCAATTGAACGTGCAGTATCAATATTTGGTTTCTGAATGTATAATGTGAAAAGGAAAAGTACTACTTATCCTTAAACCATCCATTGGATTATTGTCATATCATATACTGGAACACGTATATAATACAGATTATTAAATGAATGCACTCTATGAAGGTTGTTTCATATAAGTTTTGTTCCAACAAACAACTATAGAAGGAGATAGAAAATTACTGTAGCTGGGTACAGAGCCAAGAATAGAACCAAGGAATAAACCTTCCTAACAAAATTTTGGTTAACCCTAAGACCAATATTATGGGTTCATACTATTTTTCTTCTTTTGGTAAGTGGGGCTGGATTAACCTGTTTGAACCTCCTAAACTTGTTTCCATGGTGCTCATGTAATGCATGTCCTTTAGTATGAATTTTCTATTCTTGGCTTTGTTATATGTTGATACGCAGGGTGAGTCAAGACCCATAAGTAAGTGGAGGAACAATTCCTATTGTATCACTCATTTTTCGATAGAGTTAATACTTGAATATGGTACAACCTTTAATGTTTTTCTCAAATCTAGTAGAATTTTTCATTTTTTCCCCCCTAATCTAGCATAACATTTAAGTTTCATGTATCCATCATTAATCAAGTTTCAATTAAAATGCTGACACTTTGCCAACTTAACAAGTTGCACACACTTCCTATATTGTATTGGTTCGGTTTGAGTCAGATTTGTCACTTTGTATGTTTTATCAAATTTAGCACAATCAATATAATTTTTTTTAAAAAAAAAAAATTTAAGAAAACCGATATAAGTTCTATCAAATCTACCACAACCATATAAGTTCTATCAATTGTAACACAACCAAATAAGTTGATTTTAAAAATCTAGCACAACATTCCAAATACAAACTCATATAGTTAAAACATTAATTTAAGAGAAGTAATTAGTTTGATATAAGACGACACGATCAAAATACAGTAGACAAAAAAAAAAAAAAAAAAAAAACTATGCATACTACATTGAGTGTTCAATTCTACTTTACCACTAGTTAGTTATTTGCATGACAAGCTCCAATGACAACCAATAATGTTAACAATAAACAAATCAAATAATTGGTAAATCCATCTCTTTAGCCCTCTATTTTTCACTATTTCTTTAGTGGATTTTAATATCTTTAGTTTTTATTTAAATCTTCTTGAGTTTTTGATGCATACTACTCTAGTGCCCAATCACACATGGCCTTATCAATCTACTCAAGGAATTCATATCCCCTGGCTCTACAATAGACATCAATAAGATAGTAAAAATTACTTTCTATGTAATCTACTCAAAATATTAATCATATCACAATCATATCCTTTGGACACCTTAGAAACCTTCAACCTAGGTTTTGATCTTCCATGATGTTTTTTGGTATATTAGGCTTATGAGCCTGCATAACAGAATACATTATTTTTTGTTTGGTAGTCCTGTCGTGCTCATCTAATTGAGCAGCCTTTTATCTCTTCTTCTTTTTTTTTTTTAAATTTGGGGGAAATATCCATGGTGATTATATTTTTATGCACTTCTAAGGAATTATTTAGGTTTGCTCATGCATGCTTAGCTGAAAGTTGAGAAAGTAACAGGTAGTGGAGGTATGCAGCCAGCAAAACACAGTAGTGGGGGAAGACGTACACTTTAGTTCAAGCAGGAGTTACTGCAAACTTTACCATGGTTTGAAATCTCGTCTCGTTGCCCCGTGAAACCTGTTGAAATGTATCATACCAATAAATTAGCAAAACTCAATACTATTCGACACAAACAACATCTCTTTCCTGTGCCTCATCTCTTTCTTCCTACAACCTTCAATCCATCACCGGCGCCATGTATTAGAACATCGACACGATACTGAAACAGTATCGTTCCAATTAAAGACCGAAATTCAAGAATTTGAACCTTGATTGATGCACTTTTAGTTTAAGAGTTTGTTACAAAATTATAAAAGAAGTTGAGAATAACCGAGAGCATTCTATTAAGCTAAATTGATACATGCTAAATTGAAGCCTCTAGTTGTTTTTGTCATAAAGCATGTGGAAAAGTCCTCTTATTCCGGTTATATTTTCTTAAGTAACTGGATTCTCTTCTGAACGTGTAATATGCACTAAATTATTCTGTTTACTAAATAAACTTTCTTGTGAAAAAAATATCAGATGAATTAGCGGTATACTTAATGTCTCTGGTAAGATTGTGAACTTAGTAGAGATTAAGGGAATGGCTATACACCGGCTTCTGCACCTGTGAAAGGCTCCTATCTAGTTGAAAGAGATGGTGCAATGCCATTCAAATAATATCTAAGTTCAGATGCAGCTACTGGCACAATGCCATTCATATATTAGACTAATCGAATTTGTTAGGACCAAAAGTAGCTAGAGGGGTGAATAGCTCGTCGCGTTCGCTCGTTGCTCGGCGTTGCTTGTTTCTTCAAGAATATATAGCGGAAAATACAGAAACAAATACAACAACGCTAACACGGTTGGTTTACTTGGTATCCACCTCACAAGAGGTGACTAGTCCAAGGATCCACACCACGCACGCACCCTCCACTATGAAAACACTCCTTTTCGGTAACTACCGAGGGCGGAGAAGTCCTACAAGACTCTCCGTACAAGAAGAAAAGAAAGGGAAACAAAATACAAGCGCAAAGCTTACAATGAGTACAGAAAACCCTAACCCTAGCTTCTCTTCTTGCCTTTGATCCGCCTCTTGACTTGGAAAGCTTCCAAGATCCTTCAAGAACTGGCGATCGATCTTTGACGTGGAGGAGGACGCGAAGTGCATGAATTCGAGGTGTCGCACCCAACCCACGCTGCGGCTCAAACACGACGCATCGGATCCCGATCGATTCGAATATTCCCAATCGATCGGGAGGCTTTGGATCGATCCACGGATCGATCGAGCGCTTATGGGAACGCTGGATCGATCCACGGATCGATCCGGTGATCCAGCAGCGTCCCAATCGATCCACCGATCGATTGGGACCTCGATCGATCCACGGATCGATCCGAGGCTTCGCCGGGCAGTCGGATCGATCCATCGACGATCAGAGCCTGATCGATCCATCGATCGATCCAAAGACTTGATTTTGTCCCAAAACCAAGTCCCAAACCTCCCAAACCAACATCCGGCCAACCTCGACTGTTGGTACGCCAGCATCTAGTCACCCTCGACTGCTAGACTCCCTTACCAAGTGTCCAACCTTCGACCCACTCGACTTTTCTCTGCCAAGCATCCCACAACCTTTGACCTACTGGACTTTTCTCTCACGCCAAGTATCCAACAATCCTTTGACCTACTGACTCTCCCAACCAGACGTCCGATCATCCTCGATCCATCCGGATTTTCCTCGCTCGGCTTCACTCACTGTGACTTTCACCTAGCTTCACCACTGGGTTTTCCATCCGCCTAGCTTCACTCACTAGGACTTTCACCGGCTTCACTCACCAGTGATTTCCATCCGCCACCACCACTCAGGACTTCCCGCCTCACTCACTGTGACTTTCACCCGCTTCACTCACCAGATTTCCATCCGCCTAGCCACCACTAGACTTCCTTCCCGCTTCACTCACCGGACTTTTCTTCTGGCCGCTCACCACCGTGACTTTCATCCGCCTAGCTTCACCACTGGGTCTTTCATCCGCCTAACATCTCGCTAGACTTCGCATCCCACAACCTCGACCTACTGACTCTTCTTCAATCAATATCTTATCGTCAAACATCTAAACCCAAACCAAGACTCACGCTTGGTCACCACCGACGGATGTTGCATCAACAATCTCCCCTTTTATGTTTGACAATACCACTATAACACTTACAATCCCATATGTAGTTAGGCTAATCCCATAGTCTCCTTCTTCACGCCACTAGGTAATGAAGCATAAATTAAGCTCTTCATTCTCCCAAGAGGGCAAACTCCCTAGGTAATGAAAGCCTAACTTACTCCCTTTCACGAGTCCTTTCATTCTCCCCTATGACCTTCCCATAGGTAATGAAGGACTAAGCTTAATTCTCCCCCTATGGGCACACATCAACCCATCGTTGGACACACATCAACCTATGCTCCAATTCTGGGCACACTTCAACAAATCCATTTGTTGAAGACTCTCCCCCTGAAGAGTTGCTCATCGTTGTTCACAACATCACTCGTTGTGATCAACACGATAAAGAAGGTCCCATACCCTTCATTTATCCTTAACTTCTCCCTCAATGTTGACAAATACCCAACCTTGAGCATTTTCAACCACTTGAGTGTCCACTTGAAATAATAAGGATATCCACTCCCCATTTCTTCCCATTTCAAGTTTAAATGCTCAACCTTGAGCAAGTTCACAACAGAAGGTTAACCACCTTCCAAGGTTCATGAAAAATAATTTTCATGTCTTTAAAGAGTCCCTCCCCTAAAGACATGGTGGTAACTTCGTCATTGCACCAACAACTTGGAATCCCTAAAACATTAGAAACCCAAATTTAGAAGTTTTGAGGTTCAAATATTCAAAATTTGAAACAACCTCAACCTAAACCTCTACTTAGTCTTCGTTAACCAATCCATCCTTGTTTTCAACATGAAAACACCCTTTGTATGTATACAAATATATTTAAGGGGTTTGGAATGGTTACCTAGACTCAAACAGTTCAAAGATGTTGAAATCAAGCCTTCCCAAAATCAGCAACTTGGATCAATTGGAGTTGGGTTCCAATCGATTGAACCTTTCGAATCGATCCACCGATCGATTCAGACTCCTGGATCGATCGGTCGATCGATCCAAATCCTCCTGCGGGAATTGCCGTTTGAATCGATCCATGGATCGATTCAGAACTCCAATCGATCCATGGATCGATCGAGACTCGATAGTTGCTGAAATTCCATTTCAATCAAAACCCCTAGAAAATTCTACAAAATCCAAAAATTATGAAATTTCGTAGACATTATTTAGGGCGTTTACTATCACGGAAAAATAGTTTTCTATGAAAATACATCATATTTTCAAAGATTGACACAAACTTGAAAACTTGCAAAAACTTTAGTGTTTTTCTTCAAGTTTGTGTCTAACTATTCAATGGTGATTACTATCAAAAGATAGCCTTCACCAAGGTTTTCCAAAAACATTTTAAAACATTTTCAAAACCAATATCCCATCACATTCCTTGGGCTTAATGCACATGACTTGTACATTAGCTTTCCCAATGATGGGAAAACACATAACTATGTGTTTTGATGAATTTAAAACTCAAAGGAATGCACTAAATCAACATCTTGAGCTTTGTTCATCATCCTAACATCTCACTTGCGTATAATATGCACTAAAACACATACAAGTCACCTTATAGTCTTTGTGAGATGTAGATTTTGGTTTTTGCCCTAATCTAGGAATCATGCATATTTATCTAGGCATTTTAGAAATGTTAGACATCCACCTAGGATGTCACTTGTTAATAAGTGTCGTTAAATGCCATTCGTCCTTAATTACAAGGAATTAAACTAAATGCATGATTATGTTATGGCATACATCAAAAGAAAATAATTTTCAAAAGAAAATATCCTAATACTACATGATGTATGAATGTCATGACATGGTATTTTTGGATTTTTCATAATAAAACATGAATGCAAAACTAGACATGATGTCATGGCATATGATGGGCAAACAATCATGGCAAGATTTAGCATAAATAAAATATTCCTAGATTAACTATCTAAGTATCCTTAAAGTCTTAGCTAAACTTACACCTTAAACCTAGATTGCCCTAAAGTGCTACAAGAGAATGCCAAAGCCTAAATTTGGCATTTCTAATTTCCTTGATTTAATGTATGCCAATTGAAAATAGACATGTCCTCACATGTTGGCATATTCCATTTTTCTTTAAGAGTAGCACTTTTGAATTAAGGCTCTGATTGCCTTAAATTGCCTAAGAACATACCAAAATCCCAACTTGATAGTTCTTATGAATTTCCCAATATGTGCCATTTAAGTTTAAAATCAATTCTTCCACCATTAGGCACATTTTACTCTTTCAAGGAGTAAATAATAATTCCATTTCATTTTCAAAGGTTAACACAACCTTGAAAATGCTCCTTGAGTGTCAATTTCCTCAAAGTTGGGTTAACTACTCTTCTAATCGGAGTTGACACTCTCTAACCCATCTATGGGGTAGAGAAGATGCTCCTAGGAACCCAAAACCTATTGGTGCTCCTTGGATGCTCTAGGTATTCACTAGGGATAACCTCCCTAGATACCTTCCTAGTGACCTTGTTGGGCTTCTTAGAAGCCTTGGTCACATTTTCTAGGTCAACTCTAGGGATAACCTCCCTTGTGACCTTGTTTGTGACTTTCTTAGACTTCTTAGAAGTCTTAGTCACATTTATTGCAAAAATACTCTTAGGGATGACTTCCCTAGTATTTTTGGCTTGACCACTCGACCTAGGGTTTGTTCCATAACTATATGGAACTCTATGGTAAGAGGGCACATCCTTCTTAGCCTTTGGTTTGTATCCCAAACCTCCATGGCCATTAGATGACCTTTGTGCTCCTAGACCTAGGCTATGCTCATTTTGCCCTAATAGGATATTTTCCATCCTTTTTAGGGTCTTTTCAATTTTATCAAGTCTTGACCTCAAGACTTGATTTTCCATCACTAAGTCCTTAGTTTTTGGTTTTCCATTTAGTTCATGAGCATTTTTGTTTCTAGGCTTGTATCTTACATCCTTAGAGTTATCGCCTAGTTTTTTACCTACATTCCTAGCCTTAGGGATAGTAGTTTTGGCATGTAGGGCCACATGCTTTTCCTTAAAGCCCTCATGCTTCCTATTCTTATGGTAAATCGCATTAAGATGATAAAAATTTGACCTAGCATGCTTTTTACCATTTTGCAAGGGAATAGGCTCAATGAAAGTTACCTTCCTTTTTACCTTGGAGGCTCCCCCTTGACTAGTGCCTCCTTGAGCCTTGACCATCTTCTTCCCCTTGGGGCATTGACTTCGGTAATGCCCTTTTTGTTGACACAAAAAGCACACAATGTGCTCCTTGCTTTTCTCCTTGCCCTTTTTCGCCATTTGGCCCTTCTTCTTGGCCAATTTAGGGCACTTGCTCTTGTAGTGCCCATGTTCCCTACATTCAAAGCATATAATATGATTTTTATTATTAATTGAAATATTTATACCTTTGCTTGTAGGGGTGACATCTTTTTCTTTGGATCCGGAGGTAGAAGCTTTCTCTTGATCGGACCTTGATTCTCCTCCATTTGATTTTTCTTGACTTGTGGAGGTAGAATCTACTTCCTCCTCTTCGTCTCTTGACCCGGATGTCGAAGCTTCTCCTTCTTCTTGATCCGGTGTCACCAGGATTGCTCCCCTCAATCCTAGAGGTGGAGGCTTCATCATCTTGAATATGAAACAAGGAGTATGCTCCCTCCTTTTCCCTTCGTTGCATTCCCTTGAGGATGAAGCTTCTTGGATTTCCTCTTCTTGGAGGTCGAGCATCTCAACCTCGGAGTCCTCCTCTTGGTCTTGCTCCAAAGAGTCACCCTCTGATTCTTGCGATCTCAGGTGGAGGATCTCTTAAAGCTTAGCGATTTGCTCCATAGTTCCTTTCGTCTTCAATTCTCCATTTTGAAGGATGGTGCTCAATAAATTGACCAAAAGCTTGGTCACTTTGTCATTGCCTCACACCTTGGACTTGCTCTTGGCTCCACTTGCTCCTTTTGAGTACTTTGCCTTGGAATTTGTGGGAGCTTGAAACCACGAGAGCAAACCATTGCTCTATCTCCATCATAAGAAAATTTTCGATTCTTGATTTCCAAGAATCGAAGGCCACCCTTGTGTCAAATCCAAGTCCATCTTGGAATTGCATCTTGAAGTTGAGCTTGATAAAGTCTTGAACTTGAAGAATTTGCTGCAACTTCTTCACCCTCTAGCTTTTCTTGATATGCTTGACCCTTCCGGTGAAGAGCGGCCTTGCTCGATACCACTTGTTAGGACCAAAGTAGCTAGAGGGGGTGAATAGCTCGTCTGGCGTTCGCTCGTTGCTCGGCGTTGCTTGTTTCTTCAAGAATATGCAGCGGAAAATACAGAAACAAATACAACAACGCTAACACGGTTGGTTTACTTGGTATCCACCTCACAAGAGGTGACTAGTCCAAGGATCCACACCACGCACACACCCTCCACTATGAAAACACTCCTTTTCGGTAACTACCGAGGGCGGAGAAGCCCTACAAGACTCTCAGTACAAGAAGAAAGGAAAGGGAAACAAAATACAAGCGCAAAGCTTACAATGAGTACAGAAAACCCTAACCCTAGCTTCTCTTCTTGCCTTTGATCCGCCTCTTGACTTGAAAGCTTCCAGATCCTTGAATCAAGCGATCGATCTTTGAGGCGTGGAGGAGGCGAGAAGTCCAGGTGAATCGGAGAAGAGGTGCTGCGACCAACCCACCAGCTCCAAATGACGCAACGGTCGGATCCCGATCGATTCGAATATTCCCGATCGATCGGGAGGCTTTGGATCGATCCACGGATCGATCCGGCCTCGCGCGATAAGCGCTGGATCGATCCACGGATCGATCCGGCGCTTATCGCGCGGCCACTCCAATCGATCCATCGATCGATTGGGACCTCTGGATCGATCCACGGATCGATCGAGGCTTATCGCGCGATGCAGCATCGATCCCGATCGATCCAGAGCCTGAATCGATCCATCGATCGATCCAGATTTTTTCCCAAAACCAAGTCCCAAACCTCCCAAACCAACATCCGGTCAACCTCGACTGTTGGTATGTCATGCCTAGCATCTAGTCACTCCCCGACTGCTAGGACTCCTTTACCAAGTGTCCGGCCAATCCTTTGACCCACTTGGACTTTTCTCTGTGCAAGTATCGGTCGATCCTTTGACCTACTTGGACTTTTCTCTGTGCCAAGTATCCGCAATCCCTTTGACCTACTTGGACTTTTCTCTCATGCCAAGTATCCATCAATCCTTTGACCTACTTGGACTTCGCACACCGGATGTCCGATCATCCTCGATCCATCTGGATTTTCCCTGCGGCTTCACTCACGGGACTTTCACCTAGCTTCACTCACTAGGGTTTTCCTTCCGCCTAGCTTCACTCACTAGGACTTTCACCTGGCTTCACTCACTAGGACTTCCTTCTGCCTGGCTTCACTCACCAGGACTTTCACCTGGCTTCACTCACCAGGATTTCCATCTGCCTAGCTTCACTCACTAGGACTTCCTTCTGCCTGGCTTCACTCACCAGGACTTTTCTTCTGCCTGGCTTCACTCACCAGGACTTTCATACTGCCTAGCTTCACTCACTAGGTCTTTCATCTGCCTAACATCCCAGTTAGGACTTCCCAGTCAAGTATCCGGTCAACCTTGACCTACTTGACTCTTCTTCAATCAATATCTTATTGTCAAACATCTAAACCCAAACCAAGACTCAGCTTGGTTACCCAGGTCAGCCTTGACCTGAGGGATATTGCACCAACAGGGTTCAGGCAGTGGGATAGGAATTGAGGGTATCAACATCGACTTGGGCAGCAACTGGTGCTCCGCCTTCACTTGACCGTTCTAGTATTCAACTGCTGTTTGGTATTTTTCCCGTGCTATCCACTATCTTATTTGAATTACAGGCATAGGTTTGCTTAGTTATATTTAGTTGTGTAAGATCATTCAATTTGAACTTGACATTGATTTTCACTGATATTAATATGATCCTGAACTATCTGTCCAGTGAAAACTTTAAACAATACAGTTGAACTGTATATGCTTCATCTTGTTGGTTGATTGATACAGTGACTTCTCAACATAATCATATTAAAAATTGCTCTAAAACAAGGCCAGCTGATGTTCTGAAAAATCATTAGGATAAATTAATAAACTGAAGCACTAAGGAAATGTTTCAGAGATTATAAGAATTTAATTTGTATATAAGTCTCTTCTGCTGCTTATAAGTGCATTGGCTACGCTTCAAGCTTTCTTTGGACAGACTTTTTTTTTTGTATCTTGATGTTTGTCTTCTAAAATTGTTACAATTGTGAAGTAAGTTTAAACTAATATGGTAGTAAGTCCTTATTTTTCATTGTTTCTCTTAACATAGTTAATGGATTGTGCTAGTACTTGAATGCTTGCTGAAAACTCATGAATTTTGCTTATCATGTGATCGCTATGCAGTGCATTGATATCTCTGTTCTATCCGTATAAGATGGCAACTGGAGCAAATCATATTCTACCCAAAGCTGACTGAACTATAGGTCGTAAAATCTACTGGTGGTAAGATAAAGCCGTCACTTTGGCAGTCCTTCTAGGGCAGCCCCACACATTTTAGAAGTGGGTAAATTATGGGGGCTTATTCAGCCTTAGTCGAGCGGTCTTCTTAGAAAGGGGACACAAGATAATCCGAAACAGTATTTGCATCTATCGGGAATCGAACCATGTCTCACTAGTGGCAAACTCTGCCCGAGTACTCAGTTACACCCATGAGGGCAAATGCATATACTAGTGATCAAATTTTGGCATGTGAAGTCGTATTAGTGACATTTATGGAGGTGCTGTTGTATTCCAAATCACGTGCTATGTTTAGTTTTAGCAAACAGTTTTGCTATGTTGTTTGGAGGAAATTGCTCAGTTTAGGGACAACGAGATAGGTTGCATTATATCACTATTTAAAGACTTCAGTGGATGGATCTAAGGCTTAGGTACATTTTAGGATTTTTTAAATGATTTTGTAAGTGTATATTGGTAGTTTATGAGAGATCAAATATGATGTTACAGAGGGATTAATAACACAATAATAATAATTTTAGACAAAAATTAAAAGGGCTTCTCATTTTTTTCAAATAATCAAAGAGGCCCCTTTTATTTTGATTGACGTCTCATTTTAACTAGTAACTCATGTATAATTATTCAACTATTCTATAGAAAAAAATTATCTTATGACATCTGACCACATCTGTTGATTGTATGAACAAGATAAGTCCCCATTGTAGTAATTACGAATTCATAACTCCTACGATAGTTATAGCAGTTACAGTCTGTGGCTGCTATAATACAATATTGTTGGACAAGATAAATATGTGTTATTACAACTATAATTTCATAGTTGTTATAATGTTATAACAGTTATGGTTTGATAGTTGTTACAATATAAATATTATTAAATAATATGAATTTGTGTTGGCAGCTATAAAATCGTAGTTACTATAATATTATAGCGCTACGTTATGAATGTTGTTGAACAAGTAAAATCAATTTGACATTGTATTACTATATATGACAGAGATAATAATAATAATAATAATAATAATAATAATAATAATAATAATAATGAGGAGGAGGAGGAGGACAATATCATTTTACATGGGTTGTTAGTGGAGTAGAATCTCTTTTTAATTAAAAATTAAAAAGGAGTGTGTTCCTTTGATGATTTAGAAAAAATAGGGTGTCATTTTAATTTTTGCACAATAATTTTAGAGTTATTATTATTATAGCCATACCAAATAATAATAATAATAATAATAATAATAATAATAATAATAAATTCTTGTATGTTATTTAAAACTTAGATACCTAACTTAAAAACTATATTCATCAAATATATCTTTAAACTATAATATGACAAACAATCACAATAATTATGATAACACAAGTATCATGATAACTACAATTATAACACTGAATATGGATTATATGGTACAAACTTTCCAACCATATCTGCAAAAAAAAAAAAAAATCATTTCTAAGGCACATTCCAAAAATATGGGAGAGTAGAATAAAAAAGATTAAGAATACTATGCATGATAATGTATACAAAAGTAAATTTAAAAGAAATACTGAAATAGTTTATTAACAGTAAAATAAAAATGAAAGATTTACAAGACCAAGAGAGATGTTTGTTTTTTACTAAGTGCAATGAAGAAAGGATCAATTTTCCTTGTAGAATTTAATTACAACGTATATTTCTAACAAAGCCAATACAACCAAAAATTGAAAAAGAAAATACATAGCAATGACAGATCTGTTATATGTTTTTTTTTCCCTCACTTTAGCTTTGTTAGATGCTCTACTTGACAAATTGTTGCAAACTGAGACCCCAAGCTGAACCTAACTGCATCATTAGTTGGTCTGGAAGTGCCCCCTCCCAATTGTCTGGAAGTTTTAGCCTGCAAGCTTCATGGAGATTCAATAAAATCTCCCTTTTCAATTCAAGTGGAACCTTAAGGAAGTTAACATCATTCTCTACAAGGTCTGACAACTGCAAATCAAACACAAAATGCTTACATACGATTTCAGAAACAGTAAATAAGAAATGCCAAATCATCCTGAAAGGCAGAAGAAAATACTAGCTATTGGTTTGTTTTCCTATGGACTCGCATATTTTCGAGAGAGTAAACAGCAAAAATATAGAAAACTCGGTGGAAAATACTGCTGCATGATAAAGCTCTCAAAAAGATTTTTATTAAGACTAAATTACCATACCTATCTGAAACAACAAGTATTTATAGTTATACATTATTTTCAGCTGTCATATGATTCTCTTGCACCATGTCTGATCATGATTCTGGTGGTCATCCAACCACTCCTTAAGACGCATTTCATAGATTGGCATGACAGGAATTGGGAGACTGTTGCAATTTGCACACTTCCATGCTATGCCAAAATGTACACAGAGTAATCTTCGATACCTTAAGACCCGTTTCATAGATTGACATGATTGGAAAACAATATTCTAGACAGACTTATTTGCCCCAACCTGTATTGATTCAAGGAAACTTATGCAATTTGCACTCTGAAGCCAAGTCAAATGTAAACAGTGTAACCTTCAATACCAACGAACAAGAACAGTGAACAGAACCCAATAGAGAATTAAGCAATCAAAAAAGATATTAAAATCAAACAGGAAAACCTTAAAGCCATCAATGGCTGTGCTTCCCTGCTTTAGGAGCATAATAGTCTCAGTAAACTGCCAATCGATGTTAACAATATGCACAGCAATAGAGTCTCTCGAGATACAGGAAGGAATTAAATGATTGTGAAATAAGTCTACTAGCGCAATTAGTTTAGACTTTAGAATTTGATATAATGAATTTTTTTAACAGACAGGATAAACTCTAATGTTGAGAGATAAAAATCGGTACCTGTTGAAGCCAGCTTAGGGCTATATCATACAAACCTTGTTCTAGCATAAACTGTCCAATTGCATGCAAGACTGCACTTGTTATTTCACTAGAGAGTTGGTCAAAAACTGGACCTGATTTATCCATCAGCTTTACAAGCAATAAATCATCACTAGTTGAAAGAATCTCTGCATAAGCTGAATCAATATCACCAATATGAAATAAATCCATGGTGCGAGTCCAAGATGCCCAATGCGGACCCTTATCTGACAATTGATTGTCATCTGTTAAAGCTTCAGCATCTAATTGGGGAGCAGGTATGTGTGCAGAATTTCTGGAAGTACCATTATCGTCCCCAGCTACCCGAATTGCTTCCAGAGTAGCCTCATCCTTTGAGGAGCGCCAAACACTTCTTGCTGAAGGTCCTTCACCAAGCTTAATTGATCCTGATCCCTTGTTCCACGAACTCCTGCCATTGATTTGATCCGTGTCATGATCAGTTCTGTGTGCCCCACCATCCACTGGAACAGCATCAAAATCCCGCTTTGAGTTCAAAAATCCATTTCTTGACATCGTGTATCCGTATGAATCACATGCTTCAGATTCAGACCTCCATGTAGAATCTCTTCCTCTTACACTAGAAACTACACTGCCTGATGAGAAAAACCTTTTGGAAAATGGAAATCGCATCTCAACTATGCTGCTAAACTTTGAGCTGGTATATGAAGATCTACCTGAAGAATTGTCAAATTGTAGAGCCATACTTCCTCCTCTCCTTCCAGATGGCATAGCCAAGTCATGAAGCATTTCTTCCACAACTCTCTCCAGACACCTGACTCTATTTTCTAGATTCACCATATTATCACGGGTGCCTCCCATAAAGTCCTGAAGTTGTGACAAACTAGTGAATAGTTTAATAGCAATGAATGGGTATATCAGATGGTAAGAAAGAAAAAGACAAAATCCAAACGATGTGATGGGTGAAAATCTGACATCTCAAGTGAGAGAATTGACCTTGTTTCTGAAAGGGCTAAGTTGTGAAGCATCTGGAGGGAAATGCAATATCCAAGATGAAGATCTGGGTGATGGTTCAAGGAGGATATAAAGTGCATGATATTTTTGTAGAAGCCTTGTGAAAAGGGATGTCTTTATCATACATCAATTTTCTTTATAGTTTTACAGGGGTGCATGGTTCAATATTTATATCAGTAAGATTATATTTTCTTCAGATCATGATCAGCAAATGCCAATATCATGCTTGCAAATATGCTACAAACATGGAATTTTTCACATGGATTAAATGTAGAGAAACCTTTAGGGACTTTTCACGTATTTCCAGCATACTAGTTTCAGACAATACCAGATGCAGAGACAATTAGAAGGAAATTATGTTGAAAATAATAACCATATGAATATAAGAGCTTTTAGGTGTTTGAACATATTTGAATAATATTCTCTATAATCAATAAAGAACAGTATATTTCAACTACTAATGAAATAAGCCAACTTAATAGGCCTACACATGCAACTGAAAATTCATAAGCCATAAGTAATAGTAATACACATTATGACATCCAGTTCTCCAACCCACCATAATCTTCCACTTCAGATATGAATCTAAAGAGGGTGTCATAAGATGACCCCACAACATTAGGATAATATGACTTGCTATAATTAAAAAAAATAAAAGAAACATGGCTTATTATAGAACCATAACTAACCAACATAAAGGAAATGAAAAATAATAGAGGAAAAGCTACTGAAGATGCTTGTATTTCAGGGACAACAAGGCAAAATAAAATGAGAATTACAAATTGACAAAGTTATGCAAAATCAGCAATAGATAGAAACTGATAAAAACTTCAGATATATCCTGTGCAGACATATTAGCATATGTTTTAGGAAAAAAAACAAACATAACCTAGGATGTAAAAAATGAATGAGAATCTAATGGAATTTGGAAAATAGAACATTTCAACAATCAGTTACAAGCCACCAATATTCAAAGCCATGAACAGAATGGAAGGGGGGAAAATCACATATGATGAAATAATAAAAGAAGTTTTAGTTTATCGATAAACCTGTAACATATTCGTGATACTGGCTTGTTGCCTCTCTAATTGAGCTAATCGTCTCTGTATGGCTGACCAACTAGCTTTATTACTCATAAATGGCCATTCAGTATGGGCATCAGATCTAGTGGCCTCTAAATGACCTGGAGGTAAATCCTTCAAAAATCTCTCACTTCTATCATCAATAAGTTTTGCTTTTGAATCTTTCGACCACAACAGCCTTTGTTCTGACCCCTTGTCCCATGTATTTGAATTTTCACATCCATCAGAGTAATCCAACTTTGGGAGTGTCGTTCCATCACAGTTTGGCACTCCTACCAAATGTCTGCAATTTTCTTGTTGCCCTTTGATTTGTGAATGAGAGGACTGCAAGCACCTATGAGGTACCATTACTTCTATAGGTAAGTCATCTGAACTCCTGTTCTCGAGTTTCTGGAAGAATTCTGGGTTCAATTCTTTGTCTGTCAAAGCAGGTGCCTTTTTCTTTATAAGTGCAGCTGCTTTCTCTGGTATGTTAGTGCTGTTTCCCTTTAATACAGACATGGTTTCACCAGATGAAGCAGAAGCATAGGAAATCTTTGATAAATCCTGAACTTTAATAGGACCAAACCCTTCATGATCTTCGTTTTCATTGTTATCAACCAATTCGGATTTCCTAGATTCTGCAGTAATGTTAAATACTTAAAAGTAAGATGAGCGTCATGAACAACAAATACATAGCAGAACTCAGAAGGAAATATAAAGTCACGGACCTTTTTTTTGTGGTGAAGTTCCATCCTGTCCTTTAATCCTCTTCCATAATTGTAGTGCCTCTGTTATGCTATCTCTGCAAGGTTTTACCTGAAAATGTAATGCAAGATTAAAAAAATCAACCTAGTAATTAAAGAAATTCACGTAGGCACTGCATGTTAAATCATCATTAGTTATGGCACCTGACTAGCTTACCTTGTCAAAACGGCAAGCCTCAAGAGCAGCTATGGTTGTTGCAGCACCATCACCAAGAAAATGACTTGGGTAAGAAGCTAACACACATAATGTATCAGCAGCTGCCTTACGGGTAGCCCAGTCATTAATCTCAAGGCATTCACAAATTATTTGCAGTATTTGTTGTATGCTCTCGGGATTAATAGCTCCTACCTGAAAAAGGACATGACAGAATGATTTTCTGATTGGAAAAACAAAAATAGATTTCATCATTAAGTTCACAAATCGAGGCCTTTCCTATTGTAGATCTGATTCAGAAGTCTATGACCCCACGGACACAATAAAATTATGTCCAGTCACCTGTGTCCACCATTAGTACTAAACAAAACCAAGAATGGCAGAACAGATTAACCATAAAAGCATATGCAAAATATAACTATCCTCTGGGAATGTTGAATGTTGAAAAGTCATAGATCATAGCCGAAGCAGGTGCTTGAACTAACTTCAAAGAAGCAAGACATGTGTTTATATTTATGGTGGTCCAACCTTTCAAGACTTCAGATTTTCTGTTTGAAAACATGCCTAGATAGATTTCATCATTAAGTTTACAAACTGAGGTCTTTCCCACATTAATCAATCTGATTCAGAAGTTTATGGAACTAACTCCATGGACAGAATAAAATTATGTCCAGTCACCAGTGTCCACCATCAGCACTAAGCAAAACCAAGAATGACAGAACAGATTAACCATAAAAGCATATGCAAAATATTACTATCCTCAGGAATATTGAATGTTGAAAAGTTATAGATCAATAGCCCAAGCAAGTATGCTTGAACTAAACTTCAAAGAGGCAAGACATGTGTTTGTATTTATGGTGGTCCAACCTTTCAAGACTCTAAATTAGCATCAGATAAGATAGTTATAAGAAGTTGCAAAATTGCATAGGTTATTCAAACTATCAAAGATAAAATTGTCTGTTTCACACAAACAGTATTTGGTTCTTTAAAACCAATTATGAATATGATGTAAGAGATTATTCTTTGTCTCTATTTAAAAACAAAATTCAATGAAACAATAGATGTATAAAGACAAAAAAAATATGTCCGAGTTAACTTCTAAGATTTAGAACAAAAAGATGGAGGGAAATGGCAGAATAAGTTGGCTTCAATAATTCCGACAAGGAAACAGACCTGGAAGATGAGAGCAAGATGGTATGTATCCTAATCCCAGTAGTTCATAAAATCAATATATGATTCTCTTCAATGCCATAGTCAGCAATGTTTAAAAGCATAATGCAAGGATACATGGTGTGCAAAGCCAGACATAAATTTATGATCTTATGTTTTAATGGAAACTACGGAGCCGACAAACCTGAGCAAGGCTAGAGACAACTGAAAGCAATGCTCCTTTGGCTAGAAAGCTCTGGCCACCAAGCATCTTAAATATCCTCGGGCACAGCCTCTGGAATGCGGACCCTGCTGCTGCAATTTTCCCATCTTCTCCTATCCCCCCACACTCCACCACCTTTGCGAGGCACATAGCCGCCCCGCCCTGCACCACCTTGTTCTGTTCCGCCATTGCCTCAAACAACGGTTTCACGAACATCCACACCACCGACGATGATCCTCCTCCTCCACTTCCGCCAGGGCCGTCCTCTGACGCAGTCTCCGCCGCGACCGACGGGCGGAGGTACAGCGTGGCGAGTGAGCCTGTGGCGTCGCCGCAGGCTTCTCGAACTAAGGAATCGGAAGTAGGGTCCTTGAGGCGTCGGACAATGTGGGCGATGATCTTGGGGAGGTGCGCGGAGGCCGCATCCGTATGGCAGGAACAGAGAAAAGTGAGGAGGCGGAGGGACTCGCGGCGGGCGACGAGGAATGAAGACTGCTTGGACGCGGGTAGGTCCTGCAGGCCGGGCGAAGGCACGGCGGGGTCGTGGATGAGGGCGTGGAGGAGTATAGGGACGCCGGTATCTGGGAGGGTCCGAATGATCTTCTCGAGTTCGTCGACGGCGATCTGGTGAGTGTCTCTGTCGGAGAGTTTGGAGAGCACAGCGAGGACACGCGAGTTGAGTTCCACCATGGCGAGATGGGAGGAAATCGAAGAGGAAGAAGAAGAAGAAGGTACAGATTTGGACAAGGAGGCAGAATTGCGAGGGCTTAGGAATGCGGAAAGGGACCTGGAGAGCTTGAAAGGAGGCCTGGGAACGGGAGTCGCCATGGAAAGACGATGAACAAGCGAAGGAACAAAAAAAAATGTATTTTTGGGGGAAACGGACCGACACTTACGCGAATGGGTTCAAAGTTCGGTAAAAGTTCAAATAGACCTCGAACGTCATATGTTTTTAACTTTTTCTCTTATGTTTGAGCTGTTAATAAAAATAATAATAATAATTTTAATTAATTTAATTGACTATCTCTTGAATGATTAATTTTATCTCATATAAATTTTTCACTAACTCTCGTATAAATTTTTCACTAACTATCAAGATAAATTAAGAAGTGTACGATTAGTCCAGAAGCTGGGGAGGTGGCAGCTTCGCTGACCGGATGTGGACCTCACTCCGCTCTACAAAACAAGTAACGTCAGTGCTGAGCCAGCGAAGGGGCCTTCGGCGTTGGTCCTCTGACGCTCAAATCAGTCATCGAAATTGGTAGAAAAAGTGGAGCAACAATAGAACTAACACCAAATAGTAATCACGTGTATCTCCGTCGGTGATGGACCCCCTTTATATAGAGTCCTGATAGGCAGCGTGCACGCTTCTCAAGGAATGAGTGTGTTCTCCAATACATCCTATGAAAGGACCTGTCAGGAAAGTACCTCTGACACAATACTTTAACAGGGCATGCATATCCCTAATAAGATAGTAGAAGTTTTCATCGTACGATCCGCCTGTCGACCATGCCTCGTGTCAGCGACACTATCTCCCAAAAGGATATCAAGAGAGACTAGGGTGGTCCTGTTGCTTGGCCGAGCGGGATAGCAGCTCGGCCGGGACTCCTCTGCTTCGTCTATGGCTAGGTCCCACTGCTTGGCCAAGCAAGGTAGCAGCTCGGTCGAGACCCCTTCGCTCTGTCGACCTTAGTTGCCCTTCCGTGCGGTGGTTGTGTAGTAACATACACTCCTCTTCCGTTCGAACAAACTATCTGGTATCTTTTGGCGTCCTGCTGCTTCGTACTGAGCGTTGTCTATCTTATATATCATCTCGAGCTGGACGAGTGGTATGCTCGGACATGTCTCCTGCCGGTCTGGCCCCCACTGACCCGACCGACTATTACAATTGTCCTCCATTCAGTCCTTAACCACTTGAGCGTTAACCACCTTGACTTTGACCTCCACCTTGATAGTTGACCCCGTGCCAGGTGGGCCTTCGTCAGTCACCGTATCATAAGTCTCCCTCTCAAGTATAGTCAAAGGAAGCTGCAAATCTGATTAACTAGACAAGTATCATCTTCAGTGTCTTACGCAACCGATCAAACCCTACATGTGTTCCCCAGGTTCTGATCGGACCCTACATATGTTAGTGCAATTTCCTCTGGGTCAGGTTGACCAGGTTGACTAAACTTAAGTTGGCTCAAGCTTAAGTCTTGATGTTTAGGTTTCGATGTTTGACAATATGTGAAGATTGCAGGTGCAATCATTCGATTGGGGAGTTTTTTGGTGCAATTCCCCTCTGATAAAGGTTTGACCAGTTTGATGTAAAGAAAAGTCAAGTAGGTCAATGTTGACCAGATACTTGACTGGTAAAGCACTAACTGGAGGTTAGGCAAAGACAAGTCTTGGTGAGTGAAGCCAGGCGGTTGGAAATCCTGATGAGTGAAGCCAGGTGAAAGACCTAGTGAGTGAAGCTAAGCGGTTACAAAATCCTGATGAGTGAAGCCAGGTGAAAGACCTAGTGAGTGAAGCTAAGCAGGTGAAAGTCCCGGTGAGTGAAGTCGGGCAGTGAGAAAATCCTAATGAGTGAAACTAGGTGAAAGTCCCGATAAGTGAAGCCAGGCAGATGGAAAGTCCTAGTGAGTGAAGCTAGGCAGATAGGAAGACCTAGTGAGTGAAGCCAAGCACGAGGAAATCTAGATGGGTCAAGGGTGACTGGACATTTGGTGGAAGTTCAAGTGGGTCATGGAGGATCGGACACTCGGCATGAGACGGTAAGTCCAAGTGGGTCAAGGTCGACTGACACTTGGCATGAGGAGAAAAGTCCAAGTGGGTCAAAGGATTGACCGGACACTTGGTGAAGAAGTCCCAGCAGATCAAGGTTGACCGGATGTTAGGCACGAGGAGTTCTAACAGGTCATGATTGACCGAATGTTGGATTTGGGGACCCTTGAGCTTGAGTTAAGCAAGTCAAGGGTGATCGATCGAGCCGATCAATTGGATCAAAGCACAATCGATCAGCTAATCGATTAGGAGAATGCTACGATAAATAGCAGCCCAATCGATCGGTCAATCGATTGGGGGTGTTTATTGTTGGGGTTGCAAGGTTGCAAACATAGTCCCATATTGGAAACACATGGGAAAGATCATGAGTTTATAAGAGAAAAGATATCTCCATTGGCATGAGACCTTTTGGGTAGAGCCCAAGAGCAAAATCATGAGGGCTTAGGCCCAAAGTGGACAATATCATGCTATTGTGGAAATATCTAAATTCTTTTTGATCCTACAATTGGTATCAGAGCCCTGACTGCCAGAAGGTTTAACCGTCGACTGTGCACAAGAGCTATGGTCTGATTGAACCATGTGGGTACAATATTGACCTCAAACAAAGAAAGTGGAGGCTCCTATGTTCGGATCAAGAGGACCAGACACCAGGCAGGAAGTCCTAGTTGCGGCTAGGCAAGGAAGTCCTAGTTGCGGCTAGGCAAGGAAGTCCTAGTTGCGGCTAGGCAAGGAAGTCCTAGTACGTCGGGTGGACCGAGGGGCAGGAAGACCTGGTGGGTGCACCAGGCAGGAAGTCCTAGTTGCGGCTAGGCAAGGAAGTCCTAGTAGGTCGGGTGGATCGAGGGGCAGGAAGACCTGGTGGGTCGAGGATCAGACGTGGGAAGCCTATGGTCCTTTGTTTGAGGGGGGATTGTTGGGGTTGCAAGGTTGCAAACATAGTCCCATATTGGAAACGCATGGGAAAGATCATGGGTTTATAAGAGAAAAGATATCTCCATTGGCATGAGGCCTTTTGGGTAGAGCCCAAGAGCAAAACCATGAGGGCTTAGGCCCAAAGTGGACAATATCATGCTATTGTGGAGATATCTAAATTCTTTTGGATCCTACATTTATCACGCAAACAGAAGCCTCGAGGGTTGGAAATCGCATAAGACGCAAGAAAGTTGAATCGATCGGTCAATCGATTCAGGCTTTTCCAGCAAAGAGCACAGATGCGCTCTGAATCGATCAGCCGATCGATTCAAGCCTCCCCAATCTATTGGTCAATCGAATGAGATACGACCGTTACGCAGGATGTAAGTTTTAGACGACCAAGATCGCTGGAATCTGACGTAGCAAAC
Source organism: Zingiber officinale (assembly GCF_018446385.1). Lineage (NCBI taxonomy): Eukaryota > Viridiplantae > Streptophyta > Magnoliopsida > Zingiberales > Zingiberaceae > Zingiber > Zingiber officinale. Next base: position 95,825,838 of record NC_055987.1, on the reverse strand, counting down.
GATTGGGAGGAGCTCCAATCGATTGGAAGCCCTAGAAGTGCAGATATAAAGACGGCGAAGCCTTCAAATGTGGCAAATCCTTCTTAGCTTCCTGATCTTCATGTGATCTTCTATGACACTTCTTGCCAGTTCTTGAAAGCTCTTGGGGGCAAGTGTTGGTGCACTTCTTATGTTCAAGAGGCAACTACAAGCAACAAGTGAGCAAGAAGAGAGTTTTTCATTTGTATTCATTGTATTTTTCTTCTTGCGTTGAGTTGTTGTATGTATGAGTATTGTATAAGGTTTCTCCATATCTGGTAGTTATCAAGAATGAGAGTTTTATTAGCGGACTGAGCGTCGTGTGTGGATCCTTGGATTAGTCACCTCTTCTTTAGGTGGATACTAAGTAAATCCTCTTGTTAGCGTTGTGAGTGTTTGCTTTGAGTTCTTTTCCGCTGCACATCATTACGAAGCATCAAGATAATGAACGCGACGAGTTATTCACCCCCCTCCCTCTAGCTACAAATCGACCCTAACAAATGGTATCAGAGCAAGGAAGAGCGATCGAAAAGGGCAATGATCTAGAGGGAGAAGAAGTTGGAGCAAATTTCAAAAGTCAAAGACTTCATCAAAAGGCTCAATTTTAAATGGAATTCTAAGATGGACTTGGATTTGACATAAGGGTGCCTCCTCCACAATACATATCGACAATCTTTGATTATTGGAAATCAAGAATCAAAAACTTCTTCATGATAGAGATAGAGCAATGATTTGCTCTAATGGAAAGCTTTGAAGCTCCAACAAATTCAAAGGGCAAGCTCCTCAAGAAGAACAAATGGAGTCAAGAGCAAATTCAAAGATGTGAGGTCAATGATAAAGTGACCAACCTATTGGTTAATTTATTGTCGAGCAATATTTTGACTCAAATTGGAGAATACAAGGATGCCAAGGAGCTATGAAGCAAATTAGCTAAAGTTCATGAGGAATCCTCCACTGTACCAATTAAAAAAAAACTCAAAGAGGACAATTCATTGGATCAAGAAGGAGAGGAGCCCGAAGTTGAGAAATGCTCAACATCGGATGAAGAAGAAGAGGCTTCATCCTTAACAAAATGCAATGAAAAGGGCAAAGAGGGAGCATACTCTTTGTTCCATGTAGAAGATTAAGATGAAGAAGTCTCCACCTCTAGGATTGAGGGGGAGCGACATCCGGTGACTCCGGACTAAGAAGAAGGAGAAGCTTCTACTTCCGGGCCAAGTGGAGAAAAAGAAGATGGGGCATCCTCCAAAAATCAAGAGACATCAAATGGAGGATCAAGTGTTATCCCTACACGTGAAGGTATAAGTAGTTCAATTAATAATAAAAATTATATTATTTACTTTGAGTGTAGGGAATATGAACACTACAAGAGTAAGTGCCCCAAATTGATCAAGAAGAATGGTCAAGTGGCACCTAAGGCTAAGGAGAAGCCTAAGAAGGTTAGCCCCGTAATAAGAAAGAGCAAGGAACACATTGTGTGTTTCTTGTGCAAGTAAAATGGACATTATTGAAGCCAATGTTCAAAGGGGAAGAAACTAACCAAGCTCAAAGAAGGAAGCAAGAGTCAAGGAGGAGCTTGTAAGAGCAAACCCAAGGTATCATTTATTGAGCCAATTTCTTTAAATCATGGTAAAAAGCATGCTAGTTCAACTTTATATCATTTTAGTGCTATTTATCATAAAAATAGAAGGCATGATAGGATTAAAGAAAAATATGTAGCTCTTCATGCCAAGACTACCTCACCTAAGATTAGGAAGGTAGATAAACTATGGAAGAATACTAAGGACCTTAGTTATAAGCCTAGAAATAGAAATGCTCAAGGATTTAATGATAAATCAAAATCTTGGGATTTATAGAAAGAAAATCAAGTCTTGAGGTCAAGGTTTGACAAAATTGAAAAGACCCAAAAAGGATGGAAAATATCATTAAGGGGCAAACAGAGCATAACCTAGGTTTAGGAAACCAAAAATCATCCAATGACCATAGAGGTTTGGGATGCAAACCTAAGACTAAGAAAGATGTAGCTTCATATCATAGGGCTCCATGTACCTATGGAACCAATCCTAGGTCTAGGAGTTAAGTCAAGGATACAAGGGAAGTTATCCCTAGGAGTATCTTTGCAACAACAAATGTGACTAAGACTTCTAAGAAGTCAAAAAAAGTCACCAAGAAGGTCACAAGGGAAGTTATCCCTAGAGTTGACCTAGAGAAAATGAACAAGGCTCCTAAGAAGCCTAGAAAGGTCATTAGGAAGGTATCTAGGAAAGTTATCTCTAGTGAATACCTAGAACATCCAAGGAGCATCAATAGATTTTGGGTTCTGAAGAGCATATTCTCTACACTCTAGATGGGTTTAGAGAGTGTCAACTCCAAATGAGAAGGGTGGTTAATCCAACCTTGATAAAGTTGACACTTGGAGGCATTTTCAAGGTTTTTGTTCACCTTTGAAAATGAAAAGGATATATTAATTACTCTTTGGAAGAGTAAAATGTGCCAAAATTTGAGGAATTGAACTTAATTTTATTTGACACAACAAGTCAAGAGTAAAAGGAATACCAAGTTGGGGGTTGATATTTTCTTAAGAAAATGAGGGTAAATCTAGGATCAATTTTAGATTTAGCAAGAATTAAGGATACTTAGATAGGTTATCTAGGTATATTTTATTTATGCTAAGGTGTCATGATTGTTTGCCCATCATATGTCATTACATCATATTTTACATTCATGTTTATTATGAAAAATAAAAATACCATGTCATGTCATACATACATCATGTAGCTACAGTATGTTTTCTTTTGAAAATTATTTCTTTTTGATGTAGCTATAACTTGCATCCTGCACCTCTGTGCTCTTTGCTGGAAAAGCCTAAATCGATCGACCGATCGATTCAGCTTTCTCGCTTCACATGCGATTTATAGCCCCCAATCGATCGGCTGATCGATTGGGAGTGCTCAATCTATCAGTTGATCAATTGGGGAGGCTTCTGTTTGCGCGCTCAGCGGGCATCTCCCTCCTCCTTGGTGTGGATTCTTTCATGTTGATGTATTCGGTGACCTTTTTTTATAGGTGGTTGAAGTCCCTTGGCGGCTTTCGAATGAGCGATCTGAAGAACTTAGGGGTGTCAATTCGAGTGGGTCGGGTCGGGTTGGGTTGGGTCGGGTTGAGTTTTTTTTTTTTTTTAACCCAACCTGAACCCGACCCGAACCCGAGTTCAACCCAAAAGACCTAAACCCGAACCCGAACCCGACCAACCCGATCAACCCGAACCCAACCCATATAACCCGAAAATCCGATTCAAAACGACTTTTTTGGGCTATTTTCCCTATAACTCTTCACTTTTATCTTAATACTCCATCATTATCATACAAATATACATAAAAATATCTAAAATTTTAAAATAAAATTTGATTTAACCCCAAAAAAATCCACAAAACTCTATATTTAAGCCAACCCGGGTCAACCCAGGTCAACCCGAACCCGACCTGACCCAACCCGAAAATTTTTTACTCTCCAACCCTCCAACCCGAACCTGACCCGAAGCCGAAAATGCCCAACCCGAACCTGATTTTTTTCGGGTCGACTCGGGTTAGGTCATCGGGTCGGGTTCATTTTTGACACCCCTAGAAGAACTCGCCCTCGGTGAGCTCTTGGGTGAAGGCATTTACCAACATGTCTGAGGAGACCACTGAGATGTCCATGGCCACTTGATTGAAGCGCTGGATATAAGTCCTCAATGCTTCCTTGGGCCCCTGCTTCAGCGAGAACAAGTTCACACTCGTCTTCTGATGGCGACGGCTGCTGGTAAAGTGGTGTAGGAACGCCATTCGGAAGTCTTTGAAGCCGTGGATAGATCTATCTATCAACCTGTTGACCAACGTTGTGCTGATCTGAGAGGGTGTTACACTTCCGCAAGCGCACGAATACGTCGTCAGTAATAAAAGATTATCAATCCCACGAGGACTGGTTATAAGCACTAGTGATTGTTCACGTAAAATTAGCTAAACTACCGATGGTTGTAAGTGAACTGTTTCTTGAGAAGAAAAGAACTTGGGAAGTAGATGTGAGAACTGGCAAGAGAAAGAGAGTTTTACTTGGTTTGGGAAGAGCTCTAGGAGTTCAGTTTCGTTGTGGTGGTAACTAATGCATCATGTTCTATCCTTTCCTCATTGTCAATCAACATGTACTCGTCGAAAGTTATAGCTACTACCCCTAAGCACTAAACAGAAAAGATCCCTGTGAAATCCTGTTACGGTTAACCCCTGTCACTAGGGCGCCTCGGTAAATCACAAGAATGCAAACCTGGTCGGTATCATTAAGGATAGAGATAGGAGTTTGGTTTGGTTTTTTTACTTCCTTGTGGAGGAATTACCTCTCCTTTCAAGGGAGTATCCTAGATGTCCGTGAACGGGTTACCCTTGTCACTAGGGCTCCTCGGGTATATGATCTAAGATCCTCTCTTTATGAAATTAGCAATCCCAACACAATCAATTAATACGACATGACAAACAAGTCTCATGCATATCAAATTGAAACAAGACAAGCGAAATCATTCAAAGAGTGAAAGTATAAGCATGAATCTTACATCATAACCTATCCACAACTACTCCCTGATCCTAGAACAAAGAATCTACTCCATAGACGCAGGAGAAAAATCCAAAGACATAGTATAATTAAACATTCAATCCCCAGACAAGAAGAGAGATGGAATAGAGATGCTTATTCAATGACGTCAAGTGATCTTCAGATCCAATCTTTTGCTTCTGGAGTTGATGCGATGATGGAGGTGATCTCGGATCGTCGAACAGAGGTCCGAGACGGCGTGGAACGACACCAAGGTATATCTCCCTTTTTCCGGCTCCCAAAGGGGAAGGGTTAAGAGCCCTTTTATAGGCTAGGGCACGGGCACCGTACAACCCGTGCCACGGCTGAGTGAGATCCACACGACCAACTCCTCTCCTTCTTCGAGTAGAGTGGCACGACCGTACGAGATCCGCACGACCATGTCATCCTTTGTCTTTGGTCGTGAGGCACGACCGTGCAAGGTCGCACGGCCATATGCTGCTCTCTCTCGGGAATGACCACATGGTCATATAAGGTTGCACGACCGGTGTCAAGTTTGCTGCTTTTGCTCCGACGCGTCGACAATCACCGTTTTTGCTCCAAAAGTTATCCCTGTCAACACAAAACTAAACAAAAGAGTACCTCCGACAAAAGAGTAATTAATACTGAATAAACAATATGAGAGATGATCGTGCGAAGAATATATACAAATAAAGCAAGTGAATGTGCATTAAAATATGCATAAACGATCATAATATCTACGCACATCAGAGGGTGGTGAGAAATTCCCGACACTTTACTCCATCGGTGTACTAATGAAGTGTGACCATGTTGTCGAATTTGGCTAAATGGTCATCCAGGTCGGTAGTTCCGTTATACTCCTCGATCGCTAATGGGATGTAGTGCCTTGGCAGAGGGTCATTTAGGATCCCTTCCGAAAATTACTGATTGATTCACTCAGGCGAATCATCTTCCCTGGTGTCTTCCCTTTCCTTGCATCCCGAACGGGCGCATTATCTAAAGAAGACCCTTGATCCTTATCCGCTCAGTCCCGTTCCTCTGACGGGGTCTTGAACAGCGCTCGGTGGAAGGAGATAGGTGCATTGGGCACTTCCCAATACGTGCCAGCCGACTTCTTGCTATTACCTTGAGCAGATACTCGGTCCACTCGGTCACCGTGCTCAGCTCGACCAACGGTTGATGCTACGGGCTCCTGCGCTTGACGTTCGACCAACGCCTGTTGTTGTTGCTACTCCACTATCTTAGCTGCTCGGGCTTGTACTAGCATGTCGAGCTCCTCTTGTGTCAGCATCACCACGGTGAATCGTCCAGCGTCTTCCATCTTCTTGTTTAGATGCAGGCTATGTTCCCATAGACGACGCCAAAATGATCCTATCCGAAAGCAGAAAGGTGGAAAGCTGGGGAGGTGGCGGCTTCGCTGACCGGATGTGGACCTTGCTCTGCTCTACAAAACAAGTAACATCAGTGCCGAGCCAGGGAAGGGGTCCCCGGTGTTGACCCTCCGATACTCAAATCAGTCGTCGAAATTTGTAGAAGAAGTGGAGCAACAATAGAACTAGGCACCAAATAGTAATCGTGCGTACCTCCACCGATGATGGGCCCCCTTTATATAGAGCCTTGATGGGCAACATGCATGCTTCTCGAGACATGAGTGCATTCTCCAATAGATCTTATGAAAGGACTTGTCAGGAAAGTACCTCTGACACCATACCTTAGCAAGGTATGCATATCTCTAACGAGACAATAGAAGCTTTCGTCGTACAATCTGTTTGTCGACCATGCCTCATGTCAGCGATACTATCTCCCAAAAGGATATCAAGAGAGATTACGGTGGTCCTGTTGCTTGGCCGAGCGGGATAGCTGCTCGGCCGAGACTCCTTCGCTCTGTTTATGGCCAGGTCCCGTTACTTGGCCAACCGGGGTAGCCGCTCGGCCGGGACCCCTCCGCTCCGTCGACCTCAGTTGCCCTTTCGTGAGATGGTTGTGTAGTAACATGCACTCCTTCTCCGTTCGGACAAACTATCTAGTTTCCTTTGGTGTCCTACTACTCCGTACTAAGCGTTGGCTATCTTATATATCATCCCAAGCTGGACGGGTGGTCTGCTTGGACATGTCTCCTTTCGGTCTGGCCCCCACTGACCCGATCGACTATTGCAATTGTCCTCCATTTGAGTTTTTACCACCTGAGCGTTGACCACCTTGACTTTGGCCTCCTCCTTGGCAGTTGACCCCGTGCCAGATGGGCCTTCGTCTGTCGCCACATCAGATATAATTAGGAGAACTAGACAACACATAGGAGTTAGTTTTATATTAATCTAAGGTCGTTTGGTCCACTAGTTGATTTTGCCTAAAATCGACTGATGGACCAAACAACTTCGAATTGACATAAAACTAGCTCCTATGTATTTGCCTATTTCTCTTGATTATATTTATGCCCTCAAACATCAATTTGACTGAATATATTTAAAGAAGTGATTTTTTGAATATGAATTAAAATTTTCAAATACATTCTTGTCCGAAAAATTATTGCTCTCAATATATTGGGTTAAATTAACCTTTGAGGGCATGAATATAATTAGGAGAAGTAGACGACACATAGGAATTAGTTTCATGTCATTCTGAGTTGTATATATCCATAAAACATCATTTTGACTCAATATATTGAGAGTAGTGATTTTTTTAAAACCCAAATTAGATTTTTCAAATGTATTCGTGTTCAAAAAAATCACTGCTCTCAATATATTAAGTCAAATTAATATTTGAGACCATGAATATAATCAGGAAAACTAGACGAATATATAAGAGCAAAACTGGCTAATGAACTAAACGATCTCGGATTGACATGAAACTAGCTCCTATGTATTCGTTTACTTCTCTTGATTATATTCATGTTCTCAAATGTCAATTTGACTCAATATATTGAGAGTAGTGATTTTTAAACATAAATGTATTTGAAAAACTTAATTCATATTCAAAAAATCACTACTTTCAAAATATTGGGTCCAATTGATATTTGAGGGTATAGATATAATCAGGAGAAGTAGAAGAACACATAAAAGATAGTTTTATGTCATTCCGAAGTCGTTTGGTCCATCAGTCGATTTTGGGCAAAAATATATTGGGGGAACAAACAACCTTAGATTAACATAAAATTAGTTCCAATGTGTTCGGCTAAGTCTACTAATTATATCTATGCCTTTAAACATTAATTTGACCCAATATATTAAGATGAGTAATTTTTTGAACATGAATGTGTTCAAAAAATTCAATTAATATTAAAAAAAAATCACTACTCTCAATATATTGTGTCAAATTGATACTTGAGAACATAAATATAATCAAGAGAAGTAGATGAATACAAATGAACTACTTTCGTGTCAATTCGAGGTCATTTGGTCCATCAATCGAGTTGATGGACCAAACGACTTCAAAATGATAAAAAATCACTGCTCTTAATATATTAGGTCAAATTAAAATTTGAGGGCATGGATATAATCAAGAGAACTAGCTGAGCACATATGAACTAGTTTCATATTATCCGAAATCGTTTGGTCCATCAACTGATTTTGTTCAAAATTAACTTTGATATAGAAGCAATTAGGCTGATTTTCATTATCAGTCAACTGATTTGCTTAAAATTTCGGCACAAAGATAAATCAATCCAACTAGTGTTAAAATTCAATCGATTGATTTTCAAATAGAAATTGATTTGACTAATTTTTTTAATAGTCAACTAATTAGGAGTAAAACGGAAAGTGGGTACGTGATTTAGTAATTTGAAAATAACCTACACGATTTGGTAATTTTAAAAATTTACTTATATGGTTCTGTAAAAACCTGTTAAAAGTTTGTTAAATATTCTCATGGGTGTAGCGCAATTGATATTTGGATGGCAGATTTACTAGATTGGGCACAGGTCGATTATTGAGGATTTCATCGCCTTGTGTTATGCCCTCCTACCTGGAGGTCGTTGTGTACTATGATTTTCTTGCTTGTATATTATCGTGGGACCGGTGATACTGGACCATTTGAGGTAAGTGAAATCACCTTTTGCGGGATTGAATAACTTGTTAAATTAAATAAATAAATTTAAATATATATGTATTCAACTCGTTAATATTCATAACCTAATATTGTGGAGTATATTTATTAATAAAACTCTCATAAAAATAGCACATAAAATAAAATAAAATAAAATAAATAAACATATTATTAAACTTAATAATCAATCAAATAGCTTAAAATTATAAAATTTTGAAACAATAAACAAACTTGAACTAAAAAGTAAATAACATTTAAACCAACTCTAACAAGAAGACAAGGACATCTTAATCAAGGGAAACACTTCGACATCAATTCTAGATATGAATGTTGATATGGATAACTCTAAAGTTTGCATTTATTTGACAGGGCAAAAGACAATGAAGAGAAAGGAAAAAAAAAAATCTAAAATCAGAAAGGGTGATATAATGGAATAAAGTATCAACAAAGATTGATAAGATATTAAAAATATCAAATGCAAAAAATGATTTTACGAGAAGTCGAAATTCTTCGTAAAGATTATGAAATTCTTATGAAGGATACTAATAAGATGACATCAGAATAATTTCTTATACATGAGAAAATAGTTTGATGTGTTTAAGTTGATCTTTATATATGTTGTTATAATTTATGTTTTTCTTTGATATAATGCAATATTTATGTAATTTATTTTTTTAATTATTAATGTTATTCAATGTTGGATTTAAATCTTATAAAATTTTAATCATATTTTATCAATTATTATTTATAAAAAATTATATATAAATCTAAATAACAATATAATAAATATATTAATTATAAGTTTGATTTTTTTTTTTTTTACAGTAGAAAGAAAAGTAATGTTTTTTTTTACTTTTTAATATGACATAGATGTGGTATTGTGAGAGCTTGGGAGATGCCCTTAGAATTGTATTGCTAAGATATATAATCTACATAATCTCGTCCAAGCTTAAGAGCATCTTTAATGGTTAAAGATGTATAAATATTTTTTTATAGTTTTTAATATGTCACATTAATATCATGTCAAAAATAAAAAAAATCTATCACCCTCTTTATAATTAAAAAAATGTCCCTATAATTTTTTTTATGTCCTATATTATTAAATTATATATGTTTATTTATTATTTTTTATTTAATATATCTATATATAACTTTCATCATTAATTAATGACCACCTGCCTTGATAATTTTGGAATGACTTTAAAATTCCACTACACTTATTAAACAAATTATAAACCTCAAATTTTGCCTCGACAATGACCGTTTTAAAAACCACTCATTGAGATGCCGTTGGCATAGGAGCCTCCAAAAACCCATCTAGCACGTGGGACGCCGATACGTGAACCTAGCAACACAATTCTACCGCCTCGCTCGTAGCATCACGATCGAGGTCGCGGACGACGCGAAGCAATGGCAGCGGAGATATACGAACTCAGCAACGGCGCCATCACCGTCAAAGTATCCAACTTTGGCGCCACCATCACATCGCTCCTCGTCCCTGATGCCAACGGTGATTGCTCCGTACCCTAGTTGATTCCCCCTTCCTCTGTACTCGATCTTTTGCCGGTCTTTCGAGTTTTTTTTCTTCTTATGGTTTCACCTAATATTACGTCTGTTTTCTTTTCCGCTCTGTCGCTATGGGGTTCAGGGAATGTCGCCGATGTAGTACTCGGTTTCGATACCATCGAGCCGTATCAGGTAAGATTCTCTATGGGTTTGATCATTGTTTAAAGTCATAATTTTTGTTGGGCAATATTAGTAATAACAAAAGATCTGATTTTTTTTCTCTACGTGTCTGAATTTTTTCCTTGAGTTATAATTTTTACATCTAGTTATAAATACTACGAACCTGTTGTTTTTCGCTAGCAAGATACTCTTTGTGGTTATACTTCTATTTGAGAAGCTAATTTCATAATGAATAGCGTCCTGCTTTCTTGATTTTATAGACTATGCCTAGATGGAAGAAAATTCAGTAAAAATTGTATTTCTTGTTCCCTGACCTTAGTTATTATCACCATTGAATCATTAACAAGCATTTGAATCATCGAGTCGGTAATATCACCGAGTACAAATTCAAGCTTGTCTGGCCAGGTGGTTTGTGCTTGAACTGTAGAAATCGTTGGCCTGTTTCCATTTGGTACGAGAGTAGTAGTCTCTTTCAGAACCAGATTTTGTCTGCCTAATTATGAAGAGGTAAGATCTAGAGAAGACAACAGGTATCCTTGTTTAATTGGTGAACTGTATGCTGTGATGACTGACGATAAATCTAGAATTTTGCTTTTGTTTCTTAAAATTTTATGTTGCTGTCTAATTTTGATATAAAGATGCCCCATGTCCCTCATAAGCATTGACCCAAAATAGTTTATATGCATATGTTGCAGAATTGTCGATTAATCTTGATTTTGAATCTTAAATATCCATATTGATCTAATCTCTCCTTGTTATCTTGTTTCCTTTTACTATGTTATTGAGTGTTCTGAAATATCCTGGATTGCGAATGAATTTTCATATTTTCATTTGGTGGTGCATTCTTGATAATCTTTTCTTTTCCTTTGCCGGTGCATGCTCTTTATCTATTTTGTGTCTGTTGTTTTCATATGTTCCTAATCAGAAAGGCGCTTCTCCTTACTTTGGATGCATTGTTGGGCGGGTAGCAAACAGAATTAAAGAAGGAAAGTTTGCTCTCAACGGCGTTGAACATTCCTTGTTTATCAACAATGGACCGAACAGCCTTCATGGTTGGAAATGAAGTCAATTTCAAATTTGTGATGTTTCTGTATCACATTTATTTTTCTTGTGAAACAAATATAAACTACTTCAAAAGATTATGATCTTACTCTTTAGCCTGAGTTGGATTAGCTGCTTTTTTAGTTTGTAGTTATATACTATCTTTGTTAAATTGTACTCATGGCACCTATGCAATGGTTTTTCCTGTTGGTTAAGGAGACATGGGTTAAAAACCTTTTACTTGGAGGGGTAGTTCTGATTACAAATAAAACAAGACGAAATGGTCTAGGTGACTTGTGTAAATGTAAGTTAGAAAGATGTAATAATTACGATATGATCAGAACTCATGTGTGGCACCAATCTAGATGGATATTAATATGAATAGACACATGTTGTCAAACCCTTTGTGACTTTTTGGCTTTTATTAACAATTACAGCTGTCCTGTTGTGTCTCTAAAGTTTTATGTGGAAATTAAACTGCAATACTGAAAGGATGCATGCTGACAATCCTTTATATTTGGGACCTTTTGTCTTATGTAACTATGGTATCTCATGCTGTGTCCTATGGCACTGAGGGTTAGGACAGATTAATCTAACTTGGTTTGCAAACCCACTCTTGATTGTTGAAGCGTCATCAAGCACCGATGCTATCAACTTCTCCTCACTTGAATTATATTATTAAAATTTGGGCAACGATGCTAGTGTCAACTAGAACAAATATTCAGTTTGAAGGCAACTCTTATTGTGCTGATTTGTGTATGTGGTATGAGCCATGCAACTTTTTTTTTTCACCTCATCCATGATTTGATCAGGTTGTTGGAATAACTGAACTTCTTCGGCATGTTCTTCAGGTGGGAAGACAGGTTTTGATAAGGTGCTAGGGGAGGTTGCTGAATATAACAAGAATAATCAGTTCCCTTCAATCACCTTGAAGTATCACAGCAAGGATGGTGAGGAAGGTAAAATGATGAGGAGGAATAGTTTCATTGTGCTGCTCATCATCTAGTCAGAGATTAATATCGATATTTGGACAGGCTACCCTGGAGATCTCTCTGTCACTGCCAAGTACTCCCTCCCTTCGAACACATCGCTGAAGCTTGAAATGGAAGCTGTTCCTGCTAGCAAAGCCACTCCTGTCAGTCTTGCTCAACACACTTACTGGAATCTTGCCGGGCACAACTCTGGCAATGTCCTTGATCACTCGATCCAGATATGGGGATCTCATATCACTCCCGTCGATGACAACCAAATCCCTACCGGCAATATCAAACCAGTCAGTGGCACCCCCTTCGATTTCACAGCAGAAACCGAGATAGGCAGCAGAATCCTTCAAGTACCTGGCGGTTATGATCACAACTACAAACTGGACCATGGAGAAGAGAAATCTGGCTTGAAGCACGCAGCTAGAGTGAAGGATCCTTCGAGCATGAGGGTGCTTGACTTGTGGACCGATGCGCCTGGCATGCAGTTCTACACCGGCAACTTTCTCGACGGTGTTGTGGGAAAGGGTGGGGCAGTGTATGGCAAGCAAGCAGGACTGTGCCTGGAGACGCAGGGGTTCCCGAATGCCATCAACCAACTGAATTTTCCATCTGTTGTGGTGCAACCCGGAGAGAAGTACAAGCACACCATGGTGTTTGAGTTTTCGAGCAACTGAGCTCTTCTTCCATGTTTCTATTTATCTGTTGTTCTCTTTTGTTGCAGTCTAACTTGGGGAATAAACTGTATAAAACATGAGGTATTAATTCCATTGCCTCATATGTTTCTAGATTAAGCAAGGTAATTAGAACTTCTACTTTCATTTCATATAACTATATCAGTTCTTCGATTGTATTCTTCTCAGAACAATGAGTCATGTAAATGTTGTTCAAGATGAACGAGTGTTTGTCGTCACTTTTCTTGGTGTCTCTATCTTCCTAATCACTTGCTGGTTTGGGTAAGGTGTCGCCCTCACCATCTTTATTTCCGATCTTGAATAGTTTCTTATATGCAATGTAAGTCGATATCATCCTGATATCCGGCATCACTATCTTCCTGATCACTTGCTGGCTTTTCTTAAATTCGTTTTCCTTAAGAAATTATTTACTCCACTAGGTGATGCATTCGGACTAAGCAAAAGTTTCTCCAGAATATAATATACCATTAATGTTGTTTTCAAAGTGCACACTTGAAAATAACCCTGAATATTTTGGATTTGTTGAAACTTGATACTGAGAATGTTTGTATATTGTTTCTGCAGTAGCATAATATCCAAACAGTAGTTTGAAAGCAAGTACAAAAATAGAAAGATTTCTGTTCTGTAGGTGTAGGATGTTTGAGCAGAATAGAGTTTTATAGAGTTTGAATCATTCTATGTGATAGGACATGAACAATTGCAACGGTTCTGGTTCCTTCAACTTCGATTACTTCCTGTCAGGTTCCTTCAAACCTGTTCCTTTCATTCTTTTCTATTCTAGCTCACTACAAAAAAAAAAAAAAACATTGATTTAAGAATGAAATTTAACAACAAAAATTTTTTGTCCTAAATCTCTAACAAATTTAATAACAAAAAAATAAATCGTCGCTAATTAGCAACGAAAACGTTTATCGCATATTAGCAACAAAGTATAATTCGTGCCAAATTCATTCGTCACAGATTTACAATGAAATTAATATTTGTCACAGATTTGCGACGAATATGACATTCATCGTAGCTTTTTGCAACGAATATAACATTCATCTTAGATTTTTGCTACAAATAAGGAATTCATCGTATTATTTACAACAAATTTCAGATTCGTTGTAAATTTTGAGACGAATATCATTTTTGCCACAAACTTTTGAGACAAATTCAGTGTTTGTCATAGAGTTTGCAATGAATATCGAATTCGTTGCAAATGTATCAATGAATACAAGGATTTGTCGCAAAATTTTAGACATCCTAAGATTCAAATGTTTGGTAATAATTATTCTTAATTATTTTAAAAATTTATGATGAATTCACTAATTCGTAGCCGATTTTATAACAAATCCATTTATTTGTCGCAGATTACTCGAAATAGGCATTGGTTGAGTTTAAAAGATCAATTAAGTTACTTAGGATAGTCAAGCTAAAGATGTGTGCCGTGTTGATCATACTAGTGAAAGTAGAAGTTTTGAGGGAGCAAACAAATTAATTAAGGTTGATAAGAGCTAACTTGGTTAAAGGAATCATGTATGCTAGCTAGACAAGCCAATAAGGTCAAATGAGTTTAATGAGTTAGTCATGTTGAGAATAAGGTGGGTGACTTGGATGTGTAAATCAATTTAGATTTGTTGAGAATGAGTAAGTTGTTCTACAAATATTTGATAATATTTTTTTACGATTCTACGATAAACCATGAATTCGTTGCCAATTCTGCGATGAATCAAAGGATTCCTCGTAGAATGGTAAAAACAAAATAAAATAAAATAATATTGTCAAATGTTTTATGCTTGTATTTTTTTTTATGTTATATTTTTCACAATGATGATAGTCATGTTAATCATTCTAGTGAGAGTAGAAGTTTTGAGGGAGCAAACAAATTAATTAAGCTAGATAAGAGCTAACTTGGTTAAAGGAATCATGTACGCTAGTTAGACAATTTCCAATAAGGTCAAATGAGTTCAATAATTTAGTCATGTTGAGAATGAGGTGGGTGACTTAGATGAGTAAATCAATTTAGATTTGTCGAGAATGAGTAGGTTGTTCTACTAACGGTCGATAATGCTTATTTTATTTTATATTTTTTTATGATTCTAAGATGAATTCATGGATTCGTCACCAATTATGTGACGAATCCATGGATTCGTTGTCAACTTTGTGACAAATCAAAGGATTCATCGTGACATATCCTTATATTAGTCACAAAATGGTTAAAAAATAAAATTATCAAATGTTGTATGCTTGTATTTTCTTTTATGTTATATTATTCACAGCCAATGATGTTGCCGTGTTAATCATACTAGTGACAATAGAAGTTTTGAGGAAGTAAACAAATTAACTAAGGTAGATAAGGGCTAACTTGGTTAAAGGAATTATCTACTCTAGCTAGACAAACCAATAAGGTTAAAAGGGTTCAATGATTTAGTAAATGAGGTGGATGACTTGAATGAGGAAATCAAGTTAGATTTGTTGGGAATTTGTAGGTTGTTCTACGAATGTTTGACAATGTTTATTTTTTATTTTATTTTATTTTACCATTCTGCGATGAATCCATAGATTCGTTGTCAAAATATTGGCAACGAATCCATGGATTCGTCACCAATCATGGATTCATCGTAAAATGGTTAAAAAAAATTAAAAATTTTAAAACCCTAAAAATATTTTAATTATTTTTGTATCATTCTGCTACAAATCCACAGATTCATAGCCAATTGGCAATGAATTTGGTGACAAAAATGTTTTCGTCGCCAAAAAAACCCCTAAAAATACTCATTCACCTTATTCCTATTTCCCCCTACCCTAACCCTCTTGTCTTCTTGGCGGCGATGGCGGCTACGATTCTCCTCCTACGACGACGATCTCCTGCTGGTAAGCTCCCCTTACCCTTTTCTCTCATCTCCGATGGGTAACCAGCCTTGGATGGCTGTGGGTGGCCGCCATGAGCTAGTGGTGAGATATGGTATGTTGATGATCGTGAGCCTATATTTGTTTGTCGACTTTTATATTTGATTATTGATTTCGTAATATTATTTGTACATGTATATATTTGACTCGTTTGGAGAGACACTCATCTGTGTTGACCTTTGTTAAGTATACCTACACACCATTACTTTAATAATGATAGTATTAGTGTACTACGACCTTATATATGTTTACATTTTCTTTGCTATGTGTGTCTCTCCATTTGTACTGGAACTATATACATATTGATTATTAGTGTACTGTCTAGTTTTTATGTGTCGTAGTTTTTATTAATATTTTAATAAATTAGAAACAAGCAAAATGGAGAATGAAAGGAGTTGGATGTATACAAAGAATTTATTTGAACGTTGGGGTTTAACTGATGAATTTATGACTAGGTTTACAATTTTTTGAATTTTGCATCTAGTATTCTGAGTATATGGATGACAATAAGATAAGGTGCTCGTATAGAAAGTGTCATAATGATAAATTTTTAGAGTGCGATAAAGTTTTCAAACATCTTTATAGATTTGGTTTTACCGTAAATTACTATAATTGGACATGTCATGGTGAACCAATCATATTTGATGAGGATTATAGGCAAAACATATAAGTTTCTATTAGTGGGGATCAGAGTTGTTATAGTCAATTAAATCCATATTAGAGAATGGTAATTGATGTAGCAGGTCAAAATTTCATTCCTAAACTGAGTGGTGCAAGTTTTAATTGACCTTCAATAATTGAGCAAATGTTTACTACTTATGCATCATCGTTGGAAGAGGTAGAAGTACCGGGTGTTGATGAACATGCAAATAATGAAGCATATCTCCAATTTCAAGAAGTGTTGAATGTTGTAGATGAACCAGTGTGGGCTAGTTGTGACATTCACACTAAATTATCTATCACTGCAAGACTGTTGAATGTAACGATAGAGTATAATATATTTGAAGATTATTTTAATAATTTTATTCAAGTTATTGTAGAGACATTTATGCATGATCATATAATGCCTAATGATTTTTACGGTATGAAAAAACTAGTGAAAAAATTAGGTCTTTCGGTGAAAAGAATTGATGTTTACAGAGATGGTTTTATTAGGGGGATGATGAAGATATAGATGTTTGGAAATTTTATAATCAAGCTTAGTACTAGAGCACCAGAAAGAGTCAACAGCGACGTAAATCATACAGTTAGTTTTTTTTTGCCTTTAATTCCTAGGTTATAAAAGCTTTATGTATTAAAGGCAACTACTAAATACATGACTTGACATGCAAATCATCAAACAGAAGAGGGGCTAATGTGCCATCTATCAAATGTAGAAGCATGGAAAAATTTTGATAGAACTTATCCAGAATTTGCAAAGGAGTCTTAAAACATTAGGTTACGTCTGTATGCTTATGGTTTTACTCCATTTGGTAAATTATAAAGAAATTATTTTTATTAGCCAGTTATCTTAACTTCATATAATCTTTCCCCTGAAATATGCATGAAAATACTCTATATATTTTTAACATTGGTTGTACTTGACTCCCAAAATCTGAAGAAGTCAATAGATGTTTATATGCAACCACTGATTGCAGAGCTTAAACAACTATAGGATGAAGGTTTTTTTTTACATACAATGTTTATACTAATAAGATGTTTATAACGAAGGCTACTCTTCTTTGGACCATAAATGACTTTTTTTGCTTATGGTATGCTATCGGGTTGTTGTACTACTAGGATCTTAGGATGTCCAATATGTATGGAGAGATAAAGTTAATCAGATTAAAACATAGAAAAAAACTAAGTTATTTTGATTGTCATAAATAATTTTTACCACCAAATCATAATTTTAGAAAGAATAAAGATAAATCCACTAAGAATAGAATTGAAAGAATACCTCTACTATTAAGATTAACAAGTGAACATATTTAGTTCAGAGTGTTAAATTTTCATCTGTTATTGAAGAGTCACATGGTATAACATATGAATATGGAAGTACACATAAATGGATTGAATATAGTATATTTTAGAATTTACCATATTAGTTTAGTCATTTGATTCATTATAATCTCAATATAATGTATTTTGAGAAAAATATTTTTAATATTATGATAAATGCAGTGATGAATATCGCTCGAAAAACTAAAGACAGTCTTAATGCATGAAAAGATATGACTTCTTTGTAAAAGACTCACTCTTGATGTTGAGAAAATAGTAGGATTAAGGATTAGAGATGTGTTGTTTGTGAATAATTAAAATCATTGAAAGTTTCAAATGATTATATATCTAATCTTTAAAAATGTATCAATATGAAGGAATGTAAATTAATATGTTTGAAAAGTCATGACTATCATATATTCATGCGAAGACTCATTCCTATTACTTTTAAGGAACTATTATCAAATTTTATATAGGGTGTCATTACGGAATTAGACATTTTTCTTCATGATATTGGCTCAATAATTTTGAAACATTCACACATGGAGACTTAGAGAGAGACATTTTAATCATTTTGTGTAATTTGGAAGGGATATTTCCACCTTATTTTTTGATTCCATAGAACATCTTTTAGTTCACTTGCCATTTGAGACCAAAGTTAGAGGACCTATCCATTTTCAATGGATGTATCCATTTGAAAGATAAAATTTTCATCTTCTATACTTCGACTATTTGAATTCATAAAAATTGACTAATTTTATTACAATTAGACTCCTATATCATTTGAAGAAAAAAGTGAAAAATAAGGCATGAGTTGAAACCTCTATTGTTAATGCATTGATTGTGGAGGAAGTAACAACTTTTGTATCATATTATTTTGAGCCTCACGTTAAGACCAAAAGACGAACAGTGGGAAGAAATGATGAGGGTTTTATTGATTCAAATTTGAATTCATTCTCAATTTTTAACTACCTTGGTTGACTAATGGACCATGTAACCAGAGATACTTAGCTGATCAAGAATGATTGGCAACCCAAACATATATTTTACTAAATTATCCAGAACTATCATCATATTATGAGTTAGTATATATTTCCTATTTTTAATATTTCTTATGTCATAAATTATATATGTTATAATTTATTTTGTTGTGGTAGGATTTTTGAAAACTTTATTTTGAATTATTGACACAAGAGTTTGATTACTTGTGTGAAAAAGAATTTGCACCATGGTTCAAATCATATATATGTAGACAATCTAAATTTGATTTACACATATGCAAACTTTTAAACATATTTATTTGACTTTAGGTTCATGATAATCAAACTCACCTTGAACAAGAATTGTTATTATATCTATCATGGGGTCCAAAAGTATTGGTATATATTTGGCCAACATATTTCATAAATAGATATAATTTTCATACTCAAGAATATGGAATGAAAAAAGTACAATAAATAGTGGAGTTTATGTTTAGTCATCCAATGATAGAGGTGCAAGCAATGATTTTTATAGTTTACTGGATGAAATTATAGAGGTAGAATACCTTAACTCAAAAATAAGAGTTATCTTATTTATGTGTCACTGATATGACCCTGTTAGAAGAATGAAAGTACATCCATGGTATAATTTGGTTGAAATAAATTATAAAAAATTGTATAAGAGATATGGACCATTTGTGTTGGTATAACAAGAGATTTAACAATTCTATTCTTCAAATCCTAATTTGAAATGTGACAAAATGATTGATCGATTGTTTGTAAAATGAAAGACGAAAAAAAATTGAGGAACGTTGGAAAGACATTGCATATCAACAAGAGGAAGTTGTGAGCACATTCAGACTGAGGAATATATTATTTCAACGTTACGAAATCCCAGCGAAGTAGTAATCAATGTGGATGTAAGTGAAATTCATGAGAATGATGATGATGACAATGAGGACTTTGAATTTTGATGATGGGTAAGTTTTGTTATCTTAATATAACAAAAATATGATATTCTATTTTTATATACTAAAATGTTTTTATTTATGAGTAAATTTAGTTTTAATATGAAAATTTACAAAAATTGTAGCTCAATTAGTTGTTTATATACTCTCTTATTTTTAAAATTATATATTTTATCTATTAATACACTATATTTTTCCTTATAAGTCATTACAGGTGGTATTTTGTTTCACACTCTTTGATTTGTTAGCTAATATAGTAAGTTTTTTCATGTTCTTCATTATTCATTAAATTTTTATTTACTTTATCCTAACAATTTGTTTGACAATCTCAACATGGTGGGCAATGGAGTTCTCTTGGCCAGTCTGTTTCATCACCCAACACTGGGCGTACGCCCCCCTTCAGGTAGAGGACCTTCTCATTCACTTTTGCCAACGCCTTCTCCTTCATCATGGCTAGTACATTCGCTAGTGCATTTGCTAGTACCCACGCATGTTTCTGATTCAGCCAGACACTCAGCTACTGATATTATAGACCCCTGAGAGTCCATAGTCCCGCTTGGAGATTCGTAAGCATTATAAAATATTTTACTTTTTAAAAATATCTTAATTATTTATTTAACATTGTTTATTTGTAACTTTATAATAGATTTGAAAATTCTATATGAGTTATTCACGAGATTAATAGAAGAATGAATAACTATATAGAAATATATAAGTACTCTAACACCTATAAAAGAGCTTTGGTGGAACGAGTTTAAGGTATACCCCCTTCCGTTTATATATGAAATTAAAGTGAATATAATTAATTATTTTTTTATTTCAGTGAACATTCAATTGGGACCCAAGTGAAGAGGTTGCAATAAAAAAATTAAGAAAAATGTGACGACCACATCCATCATGTACTTAATCATGGAAATACTAAGGGAAAAAGTCACCTTCATCACTGATGAATATTGGGCCAGGATCTCCAATGTTTGGGCAACTGAGGAGAGAAAATAAAGGAGTTAACCTAATAGTGTTGGATTCGACGGGATCCAATCCATGATGTTGGCCTACAGATTATAATTAGTTGGGTTATTCCTTAATAATTTATTTAATTAGCTCAATCACTAAAGCCTTGATGGACGGACTAGTGATTGTATTTCTTTTTGGGTCGGTCCCATCTCTTGTTCTACCTATTAAGAATTAGGATTTGTTGTTATTATAAATAGGCACTTAGGTCTAGCCTATTTGAATACTTATTACATATTCTTACACACGACGGCTTACGACAACCCTAAGAAGTACACACGGGAATCCATCTCCCCTCGTAGAGCGAAAGAGGTGAAGATCGAGTCTTCAATGATGTGGACACTCAACGAAGGTAATTCTTATTCTCTAAATTCATTCATATACTTGATAAGATCTGCTTTACGATAGCAATCTTGATTATGAGATCAAGCTTATGTCACGTTCCACCGCCTTAAGATATATCTAACATTTGGTATCAAAGCAAAGGTTGATTCAAGTATATGAATTGAGATAATACGTTATTACTTATTGACATGTTATATCTAGTCGTTTGATGTCTTACAAAGAATTATGAAGGTAAACAACTTATATTCACAATGAAGAATATATTTTAATCTTGTTTATTTGAATATGAATTAATTGTGATTTTAGTCTTAAAACGACGGGCATGCATTAATTGTGATTTGTGTGCAATACTTTTATTTTACTAAACAGGAGCGTTTGTTTTGAATGGTAATGTAATTATGTCTCAAAACAAATATTTGATGGCAATTAATGACATAATTAATTGCTAAATATAAATCAATGTTGCATAAGTTATTTCTATAGATGATTTATTCATGATATCAAGATGACTGCTATAATTATCAATGTTGTTATAGCATATGTCATTAATATATTAGTTGCCATATTAATTGTCATGTTATTTATTAAGATAAATATCTTATATGATTAATGTGCTTTTGATAAATCATTTACCATAATATATTAGGAAATAATGTCCATATTATCTTTATATGATTACATGAATTTATGCTTGATTGATTTAATTGTTGACTTCGTCATCTTGTTATTTAAGGTATTAACGTGTTGCGATATCCGTAATTGATTTTAAATCATAATTATTATTTTCATGTATATAATTATGGTGCGCATGATTGAAAGCATGACATAAATATATTAAATTTAACGTGAGACTCTTATTTATTCTCATGACAAGTCGACCCAACAAAAGATTTATCAATTAAATAAATAGGAATAACAAAACCACACTTATGTTACATTCTTATATTAAAATTAATAATTGGCCCAACCAAAATTTATTATTTTAATTACTAAATGGAATTTATTATAGTATGAATTTATCTTCTAACTAATGGTGGGATGAATTCAACTATAATTATGCTAAAGTTTTTATGGAGAAAATTTATGTGCATTTATTACAGTTGACCCAACGGAAAGTTGTAATATTTTGCTATTTTTTGATAGAAAACTTATGTTTAATTTTCTATAATACTTTAGCACTAACGCACAATTTAATCGTAGTTCTAAATCAATTCTGCCCAACGGTGATTTGAATTTAGTTCTATGATTAAGTCAAAAATCTAACGGAGAAAATTTATGTATATTTATTACAATCGACCCAACGGAAGGTTGTAACATTTGCTATTTTCTCGATGGATAACGTATGCCATTATTCTCCATCATAATTTTTGGCACTAATGTAATACTTAATTGTAGTCTGAATTTATTATCTGCCCAACGGTGATATAAATTCAATTCTATAATTACATTAAAGTGTACTTCTTCAATCGCTTATGTATTATGATTATGATTTATATTTTTCATTATTGTTAACGAGCATGATTTAACTCTTTGAACGCAGCTTCAATTACGAGCCAAATTGCGCCCATTGAAACTCTGACGGGTAGCAATTTTAAGAAATGGAACGAATAGATTCGCCTCGTTTTGAGCATTATGGACCTTGATTATGCCTTACGGGTTGATAAACCTACCCCACTTTCAAATACTAGCACTCAAGATGAAAAATCTGCTTATGAAAAGTGGGAAAGGTCCAACCGTTTGTCACTTATGATAATGAAAGGTTTCATATCGTCGGATATTCGAGGAGGCGTGTCTGATTCTGAAAATGCTAAGGACTTTCTTGATTCCATCGAGGAGTAGTTTCAGAGTTCCTCTAAAGCACTTGCTACCACACTGATCATCAAAATGCATGGTAACTTCTAAGTACAACGACCTTGGTGGTGTTCGTGGGCATATCCTAAGAATGAATGATATGGCTACTCAGCTTAAGGCCATGGACATGGAGATCTCTGAGGGTTTTTTTCATTCACTTCATTATGACATCTCTTCCTTCTCAGTTTCGTCCTTTCAAGATTAACTACAATACTCAGAAGGAGAAATGAAAAATGAGTGAACTAATCAATATGTGTGATCAGGAAGAAGAAAGACTTAAGGCTGAGACACTTGATAATGCCCACTTTACCACTCAACGACAGGGTAAGAAACGAAAACTGCATGAAAAGGACAAAAGACATGTGAAGAAAAATAATAACGAAAATAAGACAAAGACTTCAGGTTCCAAGACTCGCAAATGCAACTTTTGTCGTGAGCCTACTCATTTTCAGAAGGATTGTCCAAAATTAAAGGAGTGGTTAGCTCAAAAGGGTAAAATGTCTAGTTATGTTTGTTATGAATCATTTCTTGCAAATGTTTCTACTGATACAAGATGGATTGATAGTGGTGCTTCTGTACATATTACTTGTTCATCGCAGGGATTCCGTTTCGTGAGGAAGCTAAATAAAGGAGAACGTAACGTTTTAGTTGGAAATGAAAATAAAGTTCCAGTTGAAGTCGTATGAACTCTCTCTTTGGTTTTAGAGAGTGGTTTCAAACTAGATTTATTTGATACTATTTATGCTCCCAGTATTACAAGAAATCTTATTTCAGTTTCTTGACTTGTCGCTTATGTTTATTCTATCTTGTTCGAGAATAAAGGTTTTACCATTTCATTAAACAACAAAATTGTTGGTTCTGGTAATTTAGAGGGAGACTTCTTTAAATTATGTTTAAATGCTTCTTCTGCGAACATATTGAAATCCATGCATGAAAATTGTATAACCCAAATCAGCAACAAAAGAAAATTAATGGATGAGAATTCGTCAATACTATGGCACGAACGTTTGGGCCATATATCTCGGGACAGAATGCAACATCTCATTAAAGATGGAATACTTCATTCATTAGATTTCTCTAATTTTGACGCATGTATTAAGTGTATTAAAGGAAAATTTGCATAAAAGAACAAACATGGTGCCACCAGAAGTAATGGACTATTAGAATTGATTTATACTGATATCAGTGGTCCTTATACTCTTGGTATTCATGGGCATCGTTATTTCATCACCTTTATGTTGGAATATATACTAAAAGCCTAGCTTTTGTATAAACATTTATTTAGTAATAAAAGAATCACATTGGTCAAAAATATCTACATTTATGTCAAGTGTAGTTGTTCAATTAATTTATATCGTAGATAACATAGTGTGTGGTGTCACACACAGAAGATCATGTTATCAGTTCTTTATAAATTATAAATAGTAGCTCACGACTAAGATGGAAAGGAACAAACCATTGGAATAGTCGTAGTGTAATTAGATATTAATTTATCTTAACTAGTAAATTATACTAGTACACTCTAAGTGTATTGAGAAGGACCATTTTAGGTAAGTTCTTTTTGTACTGACTTAATAAAAGAACTAGACCTTAGTTATTATGAAAGTGTGTGCTCTTAATCCTAATATAATAACAAGCACATATATTTAGTATTTATTTCTTTAACTTATCAAAGGGTGAGATTTAGCTCGATAAATCAATAGGTCTGATAAGTTGAGAAATGATACTACTTATAGTGTGTGTTGTTGATTATAGAAGGAAACTGTGTCCTAGTAATCTAGGTTGAGAATGCCCCCAAGAGAAGCTCATAAGGATTGTCATGTTAAACCTTGCAGGTGGACTTAGTCCGACACGACGATGAAGTTGAGTGGTACTACTCTTGGACTAAGATATTAATTAAGTGATTTGTCAGTAACTCATTTAATTAGTGGATATTCGACATCTTAAACACAGAGAGACTAACACACTTATAATAAGAAAGAGCCCAAAACGTAATTTGGGATTGGTGTGGTAGTTCAATAATAATTCTTTAGTGGTATGAATTATTATTGATGAAATTAAGTTGAGTGTTCGGTGCGAACACGGGAAGCTTAATTTCATCAGGAGACCATAACCAATTTCTCCTCTCGGTCCCTATCGTAGCCTCTTGTATATAGAGAATTATACCCACCTACACCCACCTTCTTACCCACTTTTTGGTGGCCGACCAAGCTAGCTTGGAACCCAAGCTAGGGTCAGCCAAGACCCAAAAATTGAGCCAAGATTAGTGGCCGACCCTAGCTTGGAGTCCAAGCTAGGTGTGGCCGGCCACATATAATATAAAAGGGATTTTATTTAAATTTTTTCTTATGTGGATAACATGGTTTTAAAAGAAAGTTTAAAATTTAAATATTTCCTTTTATAGATTTCTACAAAGGATTAAGAAAAGATTTGAAATCTTTTCTTATTTGTAGATTAAAAGGTGGATTTTAATTTTAAGAAAACTTTCCTTTTTTAACCATGTTCATGATTTAAAAGAGAGTTTAAAAATTAAATATTTCTTTTATAAAGCTTCTACAAAAGATTAAGAAAAGATTTGATATCTTTCCTTATTTGTAGATTGAAAGAGATTTTAATTTTTAGAGATAACTTTCTTTTTATCCACATGTTTAAAAGAAATATTTAATTTATAAAAATTCTTTTTTATAAACCACCATGAAGGGAAAAATTATTGGAGAAATTTTTTATAAATTTCCGGAAGCAAATTAGGAAGTTTTAATTCTTGTGTGAATTAAAATTTCCTTGATTGGGAGAAAAGGTGGCCGACCATTATTATTGAGAAAAGAAAATTGTTTTTAATTAAAATAATTTTTCTTTTTCATGGCAAAGGAATTAAGAAAGTTATTATTTAAATTTCCTTATTTGCTAAGACCAAGGATTATAAAAGAGGGGGTAGAGGTGTCTTCATGGCTAACGACTCTATTCTTTTTCTTCCTCTCTTTTCCTCCTTGGTGTGGCCGTCCCTAGGGCCTCTTCTTCTTCTCTTCTCTTCCTCCTTTGTGGCCGGCGGCATCAATATAAGAGAAGTCCATGGTGGCCGGTTCTAGCTAGGAGAAGAAGGAGAGAAAGAATGCTTCGTTTCTAGCATCCCTTGGAGCTTGGTGGTGGTGGCCGAACCTCACATCTCTTGGAGTTTATGTGGTGGCCGAAACTTGCTTGGAGAAGAAGGGTTTGGGTGGTTCTCATCTCGGTAGATCATTGCCCACACAACGTCCGGGATAAGAAGAGGAATACGGTAGAAGATCAAGAGATCGTTGCATACAAAGGAAGGTATAATTAGTAATTAATTTCCGCATCATACTAGTTGTATTTCTTTTGTATGAATTCCAAACACAAGAGGCATTAGATCTAGTATTTTGAATTAGTAATTCGAATTTGTGTTTCTTTTGTTTTATTTTTCGAATTTATGATTCGATTGTTTTTTTTGGTTAAACCTAGAGTTAATTATTTAAGGAAATTAAATATTAGCTTTCCTTAAAAGGCTTTGTCTAGGCGGTGGTGGTTGCTCCCATATCCAAGAAGGCCATGTGCCTCGCCATGCAATCCTGGAAGTCAATTTTGGAAATTAATATTTAATGGAATTAATAACATAGGTGGATTTGGATCAATAGTGTTAAGTTCCGCTTGCGATCCAAATCTAAACCATTTAGAACAGATAAGTTAAATTTGGAATCAATGATATTAAGTTCCGTCTGTGATTCCTAATTTAACTTTTAAAGAACACAATAGGTTATTTAAGGAAAGGTTCGACACTTGTACAAAATTTTTGTACAGTGGAACCAGTATGATTTTCCTAGGACTAACCAACACTTTATTGATGACCAGTCTCGTTATGGATATATTTATCTCCTTTGTGAAAAATCTGTAGCACTCCAGGTTTTTAAGGATTATAAATCTGAAGTTTTAAAACCAACTTGATCGAAAGATTAAAATGGTTCAATCTGATAGAGGAGGAGAATATTATGGAAGATTCTCTGACTCAAGTTATAATCCTAGACCTTTTGCCTTATTTATGAAAGAATGTGGCATTATTGCTTAGGTTTCTATGCTGGGCACGCCTCAGCAAAATAGTGTCGCTGAGAGACGTAATCGTACCCTTATGAATATGGTACGAAATATGATATGCCAAACTTCTTTACCTGAGTATCTTTGGGTTGAGGCTCTTAAGATAGCTATGCATATACTAAATCGTGTTCCTACTAAAGCTACGCCTAAAACCCCTTATGAAATATGGGCGCAAAGGAAACCAAATATTGGGTATATACGTGTATGGGGATGTCCTGCAGAGGCTAAAATTTACAACCCAAATATACGAAAGCTTGATCCTAAGACAATAAGTTGCTATTTCATCAGTTACCCAGAACGTTCAAAGGGTTATCGATTTTATTGTCCATCACATACCACAAGAATAATCGAAACTAGACATGCAATATTTTTGGAAGATGTTGGTAATTGTGGTGATAACACGTCTCGCAAAAATATTCTCGAAGAGGAACGTGAAATTTTAAATGTTCCCATTATTTCAAGAGATTTGATTATTCTTGATTCTGTGGGAGAATCATCAAATAATGAGACAATGCCTAATGTTTCAGACCACATTGATGAACCTTCTCCTATTATTGTTCATGACCACCTTTACGAAGGTCAGAACGAGTGAGAAAGCCAACTACTCTTGATGACATTATCTATTTCGATGACTGTGACAATTCTATTGAGAATGATCCCACATCATTTAATGATGTAATGACAGGCGACCAAACACCTCAATGGCTTGAAGCCATGAACGAAGAGCTGACATCAATGAAATTAAATAATGTCTGGGACCTTGTAGACTTACCTCAAGGATTCAAACCGATAGGTTGTAAGTGGGTTTTTAAAATCAGACTATGTCCTCAAGGAAATGTCGAATGGTACAAGGCCTATTTGTTTGCTAAAGGATTTACGCAAAAGGAAGGTATTGATTATAGTGAAACCTTCTCACCCGTGTCTAAAAAGGATTCGTTCCGTATAATTATGGCCCTTGTAGCTCATTTTGACTTAGAGCTACATCAAATGGATGTCAAAACTGCATTCCTTAATGGTAACTTGCATGAAGATATTTATATGATGCAACCAGAAGGATTTCTGGTTAAGGGCAAGGAACAAATGGTATGCAAACTTAAGAAATCCATTTATGGTCTTAAGCAGTCATCTCGACAGCGGTATTTGAAGTTTATAGAGGTGATCAGTAAATTTGGTTTCAAGGAGAACGCTGTCGACCAATGCATTTTTATGCGAATCTATGGGAGCAAATTTATCATTCTCGTACTATATGTGGATGATATTTTACTTGCTTGTAATGATTTTGGCATGTTACGAGAGACAAAAGATTTTCTATCAAGTAAATTTGATATGAAAGATCTCGGTGAAGCCTGTTATGTTATAGGCATTGAAATTCATCGGGATAGATCTCGTGGTATGTTGGGTCTATCTCAAAGAGCCTATATTGAAAAGGTTCTTAAAAGATTCAACATGCATAATTGTTCTTCCACAGTTGCACCGGTCTATAAATGCGACAGGTTCAGTTTATCACAGTGTCCTAGGACCCAGTTGGCGCTTAATGAGATGGAGCAATTTTCTTATACATCTGTTGTAGGAAGTTTAATGTATGATCAAGTGTGTACGTGTCTAGATATCGCATATATTGTTGGCATGCTTGGTCGATACCAAATTAATCCAGGAATGAATCATTGGAAGAATGCAAAGAAAGTTATACGATACTTACAGGGTACAAAAGATTTCATGCTCATTTACAGGAGATCAGATTTTCTCGAGGCCATTGGATATTCTGATTCTAACTACGCAGGATGCCTCGATACTAGAAAATCTACATCTGGATATGTTTTTATGTTATCTGGAGCACGTGTTTCATGAAAAAGTACAAAGCAGACTATTATAGCTTCTTCTACCATGGAAGCGGAATTTGTAGCCTGTTATGAAGCATCGTGCCATGCTATATGGATTAAAATTTTTATCATGGGGCTTCAAGTAGTGAATTCTATGTCCAGACCATTGAAAATATTCTGCGATAATTAAGCTGTCGTATTCTTTTCTAAGAACAATAAGTCAAGTAGTGCTTCCAAGCATATTGACATTAAGTATCTTGTTGTGAAGGAAAGGATCAAAAACGAGTTAATATCCATTGAGCACATTAGTACTGACCCATGGACAAAAGCCTTGCCTCCCAAGATGTTTCGCGAGCATGTGCATAACTTGGGACTTTTTGCAAGCTTTAATTTAGAGAGGGTATTTATTTGATTTGGATATTGATTTGTGATCACATTTGTAATGTTTTGGATCCTATTTATGATCATGTGATTTTATTGCTTTTATTTGCGCATTAACGTTAAGCATTATAAATAAATCACCGAATGACCACTTATGTTTATTGAACCATAACATCGACATTGTAAGATTGTGAGTTAGGAACGAATCTATTACATATGATTTTAGATCTCGGCCTATATCTGATCAAACATTTAGATGACATGGATTATTAATGATATAATGTTGTCGGTATATTAAACCCATTTTGAAGCTAATTATGTCCTTTGGCCAAGTGAGAGAATGTTGGATTCGACGGGATCCAATCCATGATGTTGGCCTACAGATTATAATTAGTTGGGTTATTTCTTAATAATTTATTTAATTTGCCCCAATCAGTAAAGTCTTGATGGACAGACTAGTGATTGTATTTCTTATTCGGTCGGTCTCATCTCTTGCTCTACCTATTAAGAATTAGGGTTTGTTATTATTATAAATAGACACTTAAGTCTAGCCTATTTGAATGCTTATTACATATTCTTACACACGACGGCTTACGACAACCCTAAGAAGTACACATGGGAATCCATCTCCCCTCATAGAGCGAAAGAGGTGAAGATCGAGTTTTCAATGATGTCGGCGCTCAACGCAAGTAGTAATTCTTATTCTCTAAATTCGTTCATATACTTGATAAGATCCGCTTTACGATAGAAATCTTGATTATGGGATCAAGCTTATGTCATGTTCTGCCGCCTTAAGATATATCTAACAAATAGAATAAATCAAGCTTATAATTCTGGAGACTCTTTTACGATATATGCAGGAGACTTTATCAATATCGATGAGTATACGAACATATTGGTAATTTTGTTAACTCTCCCACTAATTTTTAATTTATTTCAGACTATTTTATTATTTCTAACCGTGTTGTTTTAGACCAAGGAAATGGAGAAAGAGCTTGCATTCATATATACTTTCACCCGTATATTTACAAAAAAAGATAAGACTTCGAGCGGGGATATAGCTAAAGTAATTAATGTTTGGATTAATCTTTAACATAATTTATAACTTAGATTCTATTAGTTATATAGCTCTCTTTATATTATATGCATTTCTATTATATCTAATTAAGATTGTATGCATTTTAAAAAATTGTTATTGTAATTTTTTTATTACAATATATGATAAATATGATGAGCTAGAATTGAGAAATTCACAAGCTAGTGATGGATCCAACGAAACTGAGCCCTCTATTGGAAATAATATAAGTTTATGGTGTTAGCTAGAGCCCTAGAGCCAATCATTTGATGATTGTATTTTGGACTTGTTGTATCATATTCTATATAAATAAAGACATTTGGTTTTTGGTTATTATACTTACTTGTATTGGTGCCAAATAAACTAAGTATAATAACGTCCTTGAGTAGAAGGTTCTTACCTATATCAATCGATTGGTTGAATCGATAGTGAGATGATATAGGGAACACTACTCTTAATCATTCCTAGTCGAGTATTAACATTCAGGGACAATGTTAATGCAATAAGACTAGCATGTAGGTCAACTCGATGACTTGATCTCACAAGTCATGGATATAGAGATATCAAGTTGACACATGGGTATGCATTGGAGAATGTATACTGAATGATCCGCTATGAGAAAGTATCATGGATCGTTATATGAGAGTCATATACTTTATCATGTGGCTATTAGTATGACTACTAGTCCTTGGACCTGAAGTCACTGTGGTCAAAAGGAAGGTGCTTGAGAAGCTGTTGACCTTAGGTTGACCATCCGATCTTCTCATTGGCTTGAGAAGATCGTAGTAGGGCCATGACATAATCACAAAATTTAGTTAATTACTTGTGTATGTGATGCATGTTTAATTAAGTAATTAATTAGTGCCTAACGATTAAGATTAGATCTAAATCGTGCACAAGATGCACCCTTACGATTAGATTAGATCTACATCGTGTACAAGATGCACCCTATCGATTAGATTAGATCTATATCGAGTATATGATACAGCATCGACGTTTAGATTAGATCTAAATCACGTCAACTCTAATGCCTACCGTGCCGTGATACCTATCACTACCTCGATCACATGTGTTGTTGAATCTGCCAAAGCAGAGCAACACATATTATCTTGGTAGGGTACGGAGGGACAATCTTGGTCCCGCCTATCAACGCATGGGTGAGTACAACTCAATTAGATTGAGTAACTAGTTAACTCGGTTGGATCGAGTACAACTATAGGCATTCTTCCAACGGTTGGAAAGATAGGACATAAATCACATTTATATTAATTCTTGGGCGTATTAGCCAAAGCTAACTCAAGTTTTAATATAACTGCGGATAATGATCCTATAAACAAGAGTTGCATAGATATGTAATTGGTAATCGTTACCTACCGATCATACTAAATCTTGGGCGTATTAGCCAAAGCTAACTCAAGGGTTAGTATGATGTGGATCTTGTCCCACATGAATTATAGAATTCAGTGGGAGCATCATTTAGTTGAAGGCCTAATTAAATGATTTAAAAGAATATGATATTTATTTCTACATTTATTTCTGTTGTAGAATTTCCATGATGTCAAACACAAACAACTTCTCTCTGCGTTCTGTCCTTAAGAAGGGCAAGCTCAACGGAGCAAATTTCCTGGACTGGTACAAGAACATGAAAATAGTTCTCACCCAAGAACGTAAACTGTACGTTCTGGAGCAGCCCATTCCGGAGGCTCCTCCTGCCACTGCCACGCGAGCAGACCGAGATGCTTACAAGAAGCATCAAGATGACACATTAGATGTGTCATGTCTTATGCTCACCACCATGAACTCTGAGCTTCAGAAGCAACACGAGTTGATGGGCGCTTATGATATGGTTGAACATCTTCGTCAACTATATCAAGGACAAGCGAGGCACGAGATATTCGAGATCTCTAAGGCACTGTTTCAGTGCAAGATGCAAGAGGATATAGGGAGTGTAATTGGTAATCGTTACCTACCGATCATACTAAATCTTGGGCGTATTAGCCAAAGCTAACTCAAGGGTTAGTATGATGTGGATCTTGTCCCACATGAATTATAGAATTCAGTGGGAGCATCATTTAGTTGAAGGCCTAATTAAATGATTTAAAAGAATATGATATTTATTTCTACATTTATTTCTGTTGTAGAATTTTCATGATGTCAAACACGAACAACTTCTCTCTGCGTTCTGTCCTTAAGAAGGACAAGCTCAACGGAGCAAATTTCCTGGACTGGTACAGGAACATGAGAATAGTTCTCACCCAAGAACGTAAACTGTACGTTCTGGAGCAGCCCATTCCGGAAGCTCCTCCTGCCACTGCCACGCGAGCAGACTGAGATGCTTACAAGAAGCATCAAGATGACACATTAGATGTGTCATGTCTTATGCTCGTGACCATGAACTCTGAGCTTCAGAAGCAACACGAGTTGATGGGCGCTTATGATATGGTTGAACATCTTCGTCAACTATATCAAGGACAAGCGAGGCACGAGATATTCGAGATCTCTAAGGCACTGTTTCTTGACCAAGGCTTTGGCACAGAGGAAGCATGATGGTCACACTAGGTCATTGGGGCTTAGAGCCTACACTGATTGACACTAGTGCTAGTGGGAGTTGTTAGCTAGAGCCCTAGAGTCAATCATTTGATGATTGTATTTTGGACTTGTTGTATCATATTCTATATAAATAAATACATTTAGTTTTTAATTATTATACTTACTTGTATTGATGCCAAATAAACTAAGTATAATAACGTCCTTGAGTAGAAGGTTCTTACCTATATCAATCGATTGGTTGAATCGATAGTGAGATGATATAGGGAACACTACTCTTAATCAATCCTAGTCGAGTATTAACATTCAGGGACAATGTTAATGCAATAAGACTAGCATGTAGGTCAACTCGATGACTTGATCTCACAAGTCATGGATATAGAGATATCAAGTTGACACATGGGTATGCATTGGAGAATGTATACTGAATGATCCACCATGAGAAAGTATCATGGATCGTTATATGAGTGTCATATACTTTCTCATGTGGCTATTAGTATGACTACTAGTCCTTGGACCTGAAGTCACCATGGATCCTTACATAAGGAGTTATGTACTTTGATTTCATCAAATGTCACCCGTAACTGGGTGGACTATAAAGGCGATTACTGGGTATGTAACGAATTATGCAGAGGGATGTGAGTGATGTAGATGAGATCTATCCCTCCTATATGACGGGAGCGACATCGATATTCTTGATAGAGTGAGACCACGAAGTGCATGGTCATGCCCAAATGAGTCAATATGAGATATTGAGCTCATTTGATTTAATGAGTCTACTTGGAATTCAAGATTTAGACTGATTAGAGGATGACACGGTCTATGCCTCACATTGATCAATCTAAATGTCTAGGATAGAAGGACACTTGTCATATATTGTGAGGAGTCACAATTAGTAGTCACAAGGTGATGTTGGATCTCAACATTCTTGTAACTTGGGTAGTAATGATGTGTTGCTAGATACCGCTCATTACTTATGCTCCTAAATGGGTTTAGGGGCATTGCCAACGTCACAAGAACCTATAGGGTCACACACTAAGGACAATTAGATGGAGATTAGGTTCATATGATGAACTAAGAGGATTAGATTCATTTGATGAATCAAATTGGATTAAGAGTAATCCTAATTGGGCTAATTGAGTTGGACTCAAGTTAATTCATATGTTCAATGAGTCTAATTTAGAGTATGACTCATTGAATCAATTTAATTAAATGAATTAGATTCATTATATTAAATTGGCTTGAATTAAATGGTTGGATTAGATCAACCATGAGAGAGATTAAGTCAAGTTTCACTTGACTTGAGAGGAAGAGGAAAAGTCAAGTTTGACTTGACTTTTTGCCACATCATTAGTGAGTTGGTAAGATGTGGACCAATGATGATGCTCCACATCATCATGGTTACTTAAGTGAGTTGCCACCTCATGGAGGTTACAATTCTTCACTTTAATGGCTCCACATTAATTGCACTTAATGTGGAAATGGGGGTTACACCTTTTTGAAAGTGGTAGGCCACTATTGTGATGGTATGGAATGAATTTTTCATTCAAGGCAATTCACTTCATCCTCTTCCTCAAGCTCTCCCTCTCCCTCTCCTCCTCTACCATTGCTGAGACCCTTTGGAGTGCTAGCACACTCTAAGGCTCTCTCTCCATTGAGTTGTTTGTGTGGATACGTATAGAGAGTTGTCTACGTTGACAACTTCGAGATCCGGCACCATTTGGATGAGCGGGAACGCGAAGGATTTCGCTTCAAAGGTATAACCTTTTCCCTCATAGATCTAAGTGTAGATCTAGGTAAACTCGTACTCGTAGTTTTTCAAAAAAAATTTCTTTGCACGGATCCGTTGGCTAGGGAGTTTCGGGGTTTCCGCGACGCGAAAAAGCGGTTTTCGCGGCCCGAAAACCCAACAGTGGTATCAGAGCCACGTGCGAAGACGAATACGAGTTTATTTTGATTTTTATGAAAAATAAACATTCTGTGAATTTCTGTAATTTTAAGTTTTTAATGGTTTTTATGAGTATTTTTCTTGTAGAAGCGAAGCACAAGTGTTTCGACACTTGTAGGCTTCGACTACCGAGAAGAATTTTCAAAAACGGCAAAGTTTCACCCCAAAAATTTTTGGGACAGCGGGCTAAGGTGCTCTTGGATCACAAAGGAACCTTCGCGATGGTTAGATCGCGGGTAGGGGCGCTGCCCCTAGCCCCGCAAGGGGATTCGTTCCGTGATTGCGCCCGAAAATCGCTAAACGGGACCGCCAGAAAATTTTACTCATAAAAATTGTAAAAATTATGAAAAATTACAGAAAATTATGAAAATATATAATTTTGAATTATATATTATTTTTTGTGATAGTCATGGCCCAAAAAGACCCAATATGATTGGATTTATGTTGTAATTTATAATACAGTCTGCGTGCCGTCATGTGTTTGTGTGTGCTGTATTTGATACGCGACCTGTGCGTCGTGCCTCCCTATTTATATTCTGGTTGTAAATTAGATTTAGACTCGAATGTAACTCGAATTTCAAAATGTAATGTAAATTTTGAAGCGGTGGAAGGTCCACTCAAGACGGAGTTACGAGGAAGGCGCGAGCAACACAAGGTGGTCAAAAGGAAGGTGCTTGAGAAGCTGTTGACCTTAGGTTGACCATCCGATCTTCTCATTGGCTTGAGAAGATCGTAGTAGGGCCATGACATAATCACAAAATTTAGTTAATTACTTGTGTATGTGATGCATGTTTAATTAAGTAATTAATTAGTGCCTAACGATTAAGATTAGATCTAAATCGTGCACAAGATGCACCCTTACGATTAGATTAGATCTACATCGTGTACAAGATGCACCCTATCGATTAGATTAGATCTATATCGAGTATATGATACAGCATCGACGTTTAGATTAGATCTAAATCAAGTCAACTCTAATGCCTACCGTGCCGTGATACCTATCACTACCTCGATCACATGTGTTGTTGAATCTGCCAAAGCAGAGCAGCACATATTATCTTGGTAGGGTACGGAGGGACAATCTTGGTCTCGCCTATCAACGCATGGGTGAGTACAACTCAATTAAATTGAGTAACTAGATAACTTGGTTAGATCGAGTACAACTATAGGCATTCTTCCAACGGTTGGAAAGATAGGACATAAATCACATTTATATTAATTCTTGGGCGTATTAGCCAAAGCTAACTCAAGTTTTAATATAACTGCGGATAATGATCCTATAAACAAGAGTTGCATAGAGATGTAATTGGTAATCTTTACCTACCGATCATACTAAATCTTGGGCGTATTAGTCAAAGCTAACTCAAGGGTTAGTATGATGTGGATCTTGTCCCACATGAATTATAGAATTCAGTGGGAGCATCATTTAGTTGAAGGCCTAATTAAATGATTTAAAAGAATATGATATTTATTTCTACATTTATTTCTGTTGTAGAATTTCCATGATGTCAAACACGAACAACTTCTCTCTGCGTTTTGTCCTTAAGAAGGGCAAGCTCAACGGAGCAAATTTCCTGGACTGGTACAGGAACATGAGAGTAGTTCTCACCCAAGAACGTAAACTGTACGTTCTGGAGCAGCCCATTCCGGAGGCTCCTCCTGCCACTGCCACGCGAGCAGACCGAGATGCTTACAAGAAGCATCAAGATGACGCATTAGATGTGTCCTGTCTTATGCTCGCGACCATGAACTTTGAGCTTCAGAAGCAACATGAGTTGATGGGCGCTTACGATATGATTGAACATCTTTGTCACCTATATCAAGGACAAGCAAGGCACTGGAAGAGGAACTCCAAAGAATACCTGGAAGATCTTAAGAAGAAGAGAAATAAGATTTCTACTTCAGGTATACATGTTATAGAAGTCAGCTGTCAGGATCTTAGATGGCTAGAGGGGGGGTGAATAGCCGCCCCAAATTCTTCGTTTCTTTCTACAAATTAGGTTAGCGCAGCGGAAATAACTAAATAGAAACGCAAAAAGGAAAGATCAAACCTCAAACTCGAACTCGACGATGTAACGAGGTTCGGAGATGAAACTCCTACTCCTCGGCGTGTCCGTAAGGTGGACGAAGCCTATCAATCCATCGGTGGATGAGTCCCCGGAGAACCGGCTAATAATCACTCATTCTGGGTGGAGAAACCTCGCCACAATGTCTTGCAACAGCAAGATAAACAGGACTACAAGAATACAGCAAGAAACTAAGTACAATACAAAAAAGTAATAACCCTAGCTTGCCTTCTTGTCGACTGGATGAAGCAGCAACTTCACGGGAATCCAACCACAGCACCAACTGTCCAGTTGAAGTCCCAGCCGAGGGAAGCTCACGCGAAGCTTCAGCAAAGAAGAGCTCGACAAAGCTCAAGCAGAACTACTTCAGCAGTCAGTAGGAAGAAGAGGAAGAAGTAGTAGTATCGCTGTAGAAGCCCTCGATCCTTTTATAACCTCTGATATCCTGAGCCAACCTGCGAACCTGCAAGCAAAAAGGCCAGAACACAGATGCTCGAAATAGCCTAGCCGTTGAGTCACAACGGCTAGGCCTGGACCGATCAGGCTCCACCCTGATCGGTCCAAAGCCTATCTGATCGGTCATGGGGACCGATCAGGCCCTAGCCTGATCGGTCCCCAGACCGATCAGCTGTTCCTTCCCGAGCCTGTTGCCTCCCTCTGATCGTTCTCCAGACCGATCAGATAACACACAGAAGCTCACTGTATGGTTACTGATCGGTCACCAGACCGATCACTCGTATCGCTGGATAGGTCACCAGACCGATCCAGGTTTAGAGCTCCAGCCCTAAACCCTAAATGGTCCTGAGAACGAGCTACCGAGCCCTCTCTTGACCTAGTCCGGAGAACGAGCTACCGAGCCCTCTCCGACTTCGTCCGGTCCAGAGAATGAGCTACCGAGCCCTCTCTGACCACAGTCCGGAGAACGAGCTACCGAGCCCTCTCCGACT
This sequence comes from Zingiber officinale, assembly GCF_018446385.1. Lineage (NCBI taxonomy): Eukaryota > Viridiplantae > Streptophyta > Magnoliopsida > Zingiberales > Zingiberaceae > Zingiber > Zingiber officinale. The sequence continues at coordinate 95,787,881 of NC_055987.1, read as the reverse complement.
TTTCGTGCCATCTCCGTGCCAAGTCTCCATACTTGGACTTTTCCCGTGCCAAGCTCCCTGCTTAGACTTTTCACCAGATGTCTGGTCAACCTTGACCTATCTGGATTTCCCTTGCCTGGTTTCACTTACCAGGACTTTCCAACTGCCTGGCTTCACTCACCAGGACTTTCACAACTGCCTGGCTTCACTCACCAGGACTTTCACTTTCACCTAGCTTCACTCACTAGGATTTTCACCTGGCTTCACTCACCAGGATTTCTCGACTGCCTGGCTTCACTCACCAGGACTTTCCGAACTGCCTGGCTTCACTCACCAGGACTTTCCGAACTGCCTGGCTTCACTCACCAGGACTTTCCAAACTGCCTAACATCCCAGTTAGGACTTCCCAATCAAGTATCCGGTCAACCTTGACCTACTTGATTCTTCTTCATCCAACCTGATCAGACCCTGATCAGTATCTCTCCGCATGGACAACTGCACCTGCATTGTCCATGTCTACATGTCTTTCTGTATTGTCAAACATCGAAACCATGACCAAGGTTTACGCTTGGTCAATTAGGTCAACCTTGACCTATTGGAAATTGCACCAACAATCTCTCCCTTTTTGATGTTTGACAATACCTTTAAGTTAGGCTAATCCAATAGCCTCAACTTTCTTCATGCCACAAGGTAATGAAACATAAGTTACAACCTTACATTCTCCTTCTAAGAAGGCAACCTCCTTCTTAGATAATGAAGGCCTAACTTAAACCCTTCATTCTCCCCCTATTGGCACACATCAACAAACTCTCCCCCTGAAGAGCAAGTTATCGTTGTTCACAACTTCACTCGTTGTGATCAACAAACTCTCCCACTAACTCCAATGTTCTTCCTTGAACATTCTCTAGACATTCTCCATTCTCCCCCTTTTTGACACACATCAAAAAGAGTGAATCAAGGTCAGGAGTTTCTTCCTAATGAAAGTCCCATACCTTTCATTGAAACCCTTAATTTCCCCCTTGATACTTAATTCAACAATCAACTTAGTGATAATCTCATATCACTCATCCTCAAAAGTTTCAACGAGTAAAAACTCCCCCTAAAAGTCAACTCCTCTTGACTAATAGGTAAAACTCCCCCTAAAGGTCAACTCCCCCTTGACCATTGCACCAACAATGTCTTGAAGAGTTCCAAACCTTTAGAAACCTAAAACACCACTTCCCGAGCTAAAATTTCAGACAACCAGTCGAATTTCAGCAAGTTGGCTCGCCCTGATCGGTCCAGTGACCGATCAAGAAAGCCCTGGATCGGTCCAGTGACCGATCCAGACACTGATGGACAGATTTATGAATTTTTCCTTCCCGAAATTCAGAAACCTCTAGAAAATCACAGAAAATTCAAAAAATTGTGAAATTTTGAGGATACATTCCTCATACCACATACTATCATGGAAAAATAGTTTTCTATGAAAATATCTTTCATTTTTCAATCTTGATACAAAGTTCAAAAGACTTTGAAATAGCTCAAAGTTAAGTCATCTTTGTATCAACTTGTTCAATGATGAAGGCTATTACTAGAAAAGCTTCATCAAGGTTTTTCAAATCAATTTTGAAATGATTTTAAACCCTTTAATTTGGGACCACAATCTTAGGGCTAAATGTACATGACTTGTACACAAGCTTTCCCTATGATCCCCCATTTAGAATTAGGTTCATCTAGGTACAAGAACCATGCACCTTGATCCTAACTCATCAACCTAATATCTCACACACATCTAAGGTGTATCAAACACATTCAAGTCAATTTTGATGTGAGATATGGGTTTAGGTCATCTTAGGCTAAGTTCTCATGCATTTTCTAAAACAACAACTTGATCTCCATATCAAATTGTGTTGTTTATCCTTAAGTAAATTTAATTGATCCTAATGCAAGAGAAGAGATGATGACATGACATATAATGATATCATAAATGAAAACATGTGCCAATGTCATGATGTCATGGCATAAAGTGTGAAACTTAACTAGAGCATGACATTTAACTAACCTAAGCATTATCATGACATTTTAAATGATCATAAAATAAATATGATGTCATGACATGGCATATGGCAAACAATACATGGCAAATAATATATAAAGGTATAAAAAATACCTAATTCTAGCCTTAGTTGCCATTTTTGATAATTTTGATCATTTTGCCATAGGTTCTATATTCCTAAGTGTAATAGACCTAGCATCTTATACCAAAGATTTTTAGATCACTATGTGACAATTAGATTGACTCTAGAAAACTCCTCAAATTTGATTGGCACATTCTAATCACCTTAGGAATAATTCTTAATTTCATTTTCAAGGCTTGATTATACCTTGAAAAATCCTAAAGTGCCACATTTTGCCATGATTAGGTTAACTACCTATTCAAGTAAGGTTGGCACACCCTAACTAATCTAGCGTGATGAAATCACGCTCCTAGGAACCCAATACCTATTGGAGCTCATTGGGTTCACTAAGTATTTACTAGGGATGACTTCCCTAGCAACCCTTCTAATGACCCTCCTAGGCTTTGAAGCCTTGGTCATTTGGGACTCATCAAGATCAACTCTAGGGGTGACTCCCCTTGTGACCTTGGTGATGGTCTTCCTTGCCCTAGATTTTGTTCCATAATCTAATGGAACATTGTGATAAGTGGGCTTGACCACTTGGGACTTAGGTTTATGACCCAAATCTTTCATGTCCTTGGGCTTGGGTTCTTGACCCCTAGACCCTAGAGTTGACTTCTCTAAATTTTTAAGGGTCTTTTCTAGAATGTCAAGTCTTGACCTCAAGACTTGATTTTCCTTCTTTAATACCTCAAGACTTGATTTGTCATTTTTCCTAGAGGTATTCCTAGGCATATGTCTAGTAGTTTTGGGATTTCTATCTAGGTTTCCCTTAACCTTAGATGAATTAATCCTAGGGTTGACATTTCTAGTGTTGTCCTTACCTAGGCTTACATGTTTGGCACCTAAGCATGTGTATCGATTTCTAATGTTATCATGCTTACCATTATTAACAATAGCAATAAGGCTACTAGCATGTGTCTTATTGCAAGAATGAGACTTAAATGTTACCTTAGGGTTTGCCTTAGCTCCCCCTATTGACGTGCTCGGTCTCTTGTCCTTGTGAGGTTGCCTCCCCCTCGGACATTGACTCCTATAGTGTCCCCTTCGCTTGCATTGGAAGCACACCACGTGCTCCTTGCCCTTGCGTGTTGGGACTCCAGCTTCCTTGACCTTTGGCGCCGGTGGAGTCTTTCTAACCCTCTTTGGACATTTACTCTTGTAATATCCAAATTCCCTACACTCAAAGCACATTATGTGTAATTTGCTAGAAACTAAATGACTTGAGTTACCTAGAGTTGAGGATGGATGAACGCTCTCTCCTTCATCCCTTCCGGAGGTAGAAGCTTCTTCTTCTTCTTGCTCCGAACTTGAAGAAGAACTCTCCTCCTCTTCTTCTTTAGATGTTGAGTGGCCCTCAACTTCTAAATTCATTCCTCCATGAAGTGAGCTACTTGGCTCACTTGACTCCTCTTCATGACTTGAAGTGGAGTTCTCCTCATGAAACTTTGCCAAGTTGTTCCACAACTCCTTGGCATCGTTATATCCACCTATCCTACACAAAACATCATTAGGTAAAGAAAATTCAAAAATTTTCAATACCTCATCGTTGACTAGGGATTGGTGGACTTGTTCCTTGGTCCACTCCTTCTTCTCTAGGGTCTCTCCTTTCTTGTCCATCGGAGGCTTGAAACCTAATTGAACACAACTCCAATTTTCAAGGTTAGTCATAAGAAAGTACTTCATTCTTACCTTCCAAAACGCGAAGTCGTCGCGATCGTAGAAAGGTGGAATTGTGACGTCTTATCCAAATAACTCCATTCTCTAGCTCGTGCTCCCCCGGGTGTTGATCCAACGAAGAGCGACCTCGCTCTGATACCACTTGTTAGGATCTTAGATGGCTAGAGGGGGGGTGAATAGCCGCCCCAAATTCTTCGTTTCTTTCTACAAATCAGGTTAGCGCAGCGGAAATAACTAAATAGAAACGCAAAAAGGAAAGATCAAACCTCAAACTCGAACTCGACGATGTAACGAGGTTCGGAGATGAAACTCCTACTCCTCGGCGTGTCCGTAAGGTGGACGAAGCCTATCAATCCGTCGGTGGATGAGTCCCCGGAGAACCGGCTAATAATCACTCCTTCTGGGTGGAGAAACCTCGCCACAATGTCTTGCAACAGCAAGATAAACAGGAGTATAAGAATACAGCAAGAAACTAAGTATAATACAAAAAAGTAATAACCCTAGCTTGCCTTCTTGTCGACTGGATGAAGCAGCAACTTCACGGGAATCCAACCACAGCACCAACTGTCCAGTTGAAGTCCCAGCCGAGGGAAGCTCACGCGAAGCTTCAGCAAAGAAGAGCTCGACAAAGCTCAAGCAGAACTACTTCAGCAGTCAGTAGGAAGAAGAGGAAGAAGTAGTAGTATCGCTGTAGAAGGCCTCGATCCTTTTATAACCTTTGATATCCTGAGCCAACCTGCGAACCTGCAAGCAAAAAGGCCAGAACACAGACGCCCGAAATAGCCTAGCCGTTGAGTCACAACGGCTAGGCCTGGACCGATCAGGCTCCACCCTGATCGGTCCAGAGCCTATCTGATCGGTCCCCAGACCGATCAGCTGTTCCTTCCCGAGCCTGTTGCCTCCCTCTGATCGACCTTCTGATCGATCTCCAGACCGATCAGATAACACACAGAAGCTCACTGTGTGGTTACTGATCGGTCACCAGACCGATCACTCGTATCGCTGGATAGGTCACCAGACCGATCCAGGTTTAGAGCTCCAGCCCTAAACCCTAAATGGTCCTGAGAACGAGCTACCGAGCCCTCTCTTGACCTAGTCTGGAGAACGAGCTACCGAGCCCTCTCCGACTTCGTCCGGTCCAGAGAACGAGCTACCGAGCCCTCTCTGACCACAGTCCGGAGAACGAGCTACCGAGCCCTCTCCGACTTTTCGTGCCATCTCCGTGCCAAGTCTCCATACTTGGACTTTTCCCGTGCCAAGCTCCCTGCTTAGACTTTTCACCAGATGTCTGGTCAACCTTGACCTATCTGGATTTCCCTTGCCTGGTTTCACTCACCAGGACTTTCCAACTGCCTGGCTTCACTCACCAGGACTTTCCAACTGCCTGGCTTCACTCACCAGGACTTTCCCCAACTGCCTGGCTTCACTCACCAGGACTTTCCCCAACTGCCTGGCTTCACTCACCAGGACTTTCACTTTCACCTAGCTTCAATCACTAGAATTTTCACCTGGCTTCACTCACCAGGATTTCTTGACTGCCTGGCTTCACTCACCAGGACTTTCCGAACTGCCTTGCTTCACTCACCAGGACTTTTCGAACTGTCTGGTTTCACTCACCAGGACTTTCCAAACTGCCTAACATCCCAGTTAGGACTTCCCAGTCAAGTATCCGGTCAACCTTGACCTACTTGATTCTTCTTCATCCAACCTGATCAGACCCTGATCAGTATCTCTCCGTATGGACAACTGCACCTGTATTGTCCATGTCTACATATCCTTCTGTATTGTCAAACATCGAAACCATGACCAAGGTTTACGCTTGGTCAACTAGGTCAACCTTGACCTACTGGAAATTGCACCAACATCAGCCTCTCTATTTCTTCATCATGGGTAATAGATACCGGATGTGCTTCGCACATTTGTACTAATGTACAAGCACTGAGAAATAGCAGGGCATTGACGAAGGGTGAGGTAGACCTACGAGTAGGCAATGGAGCACAGGTTGCTGCTATTGCTGTAGGAACTTACTATCTATCTCTACCCTCTGGGCTTGTACTAGAATTAGATGATTGTTGTTATGTGCCTGCCTTGACTAAGAACATAATTTCAGTTTCTTGTTTGGACAAGAAAGGATTTTCGTTTACAATAAAGAACAAATGTTGTTCCGTCTATTTAAACGATATATTCTATTGTAGTGCACTTCTAATAAACGGACTCTATATTCTAGACCTTGAAAGCCCTATCTATAACATAAATACCAAGAGGTTCAAGTCAAATGACCTGAACCAAACCTATCTCTAGCACTGTCGCTTAGGTCATATAAATGACAAGCGCTTATCCCAACTCCATAAGAATGGTTTGCTGGACTCATTTGATTTTGAATCTTATGAGACGTGCGAGTCATGCCTACTAGGCAAGATGACCAAGACTCCCTTTAGTGGGCACAGCGAAAGAGCGACTGATTTGTTAGGACTCATACATAGTGATGTATGTGGCCCTTTCAATGTCACTGCTAGAGGCGGTTATAGGTACTTCATCACATTTACTGATGACTTCAGTAGATATGGTTATGTGTACTTGATGACACATAAGTCTGAATCCTTTAAAAAGTTCAAAGAATTCAAGAATGAAGTACAGAACCAGCTAGGCAAGAGTATTAAGATACTTCGATCCGATCGAGGTAGAGAATACCTTAGCCATGATTTCCATGACTATCTAGCTGAGTGTGGGATTCTATCCCAACTCACTCTTCCTGGAACACCACAGTGGAATGGTATATCCGAAAGGAGGAATCGTACCCTATTAGATATGATACGATCTATGATGAGTCACACAGATCTTTCGACATACCTTTGGGGTTATGCTCTAGACACGGCAGCTTTTATACTCAACCGAGTTCCATCCAAGGCCGTGATAAAGACACCATATAGGATATGCACTGAGAGAGATGCCCAGGTGTCTTTCATGAGGATTTGGGGTTGTGAGGCTTACGTTAGACGTCAAGTCTCAGATAAATTAGGACACAAATCTGACAAGTGCTACTTTATTGGATATCCCAAGGAAACTAAGGGATATTACTTCTACATTCCCAGTCAGCACAAGGTAGTTGTGGCAAAGACTGGGGTCTTTCTATAAAGAGACTTTGTTTCTAGAAAGACTAGTGGGAGCACGTTCGATCTTGAAGAAGTTCAAGATGCGAACAATAGCACTGATGCCTCGATGGAAGTTGAACTGGAACCACAAAGTGTTGTGGATGATGTTGTTCCACAAGGAGTTGAGGAACAACAACCAGTTCGAGTAGACATACCTCTTCGCAGGTCTGATAGGGTACGTCGTTAGCCTGAGAGATACTCATTTCTCTTGTCTGACCATGATGACGTTGTGCTCATAGAGGATGAGCCTATCACCTATCAGGAAATTGTGATGAGACCAGATTCCGAGAAATGGCTAGAGGCCATGAGATCCGAAATGGAATCCATGTACACCAACCAAGTATGGACTTTGGTTGATCCACCTGAAGGGGTAAAACCCATAGGGTGTAAGTGGGTCTTTAAGAGAAAGACTGACATGGATGGACTTATCTATAAGGGTCGCTTGGTAACTAAAGGTTTCAAGCAGTTTCATGGTATTGACTATGATGAAACATTTTCTCCAGTAGCGATGTTTAAGTCCATTCGGATTATGCTTGCTATTGCAGCTTACCACGATTACGAGATCTGGCAGATGGATGTCAAAACCGCGTTTCTGAATGGAAACCTACTCGAGGATGTGTACATGACACAACCTGAGGGTTTTGTAGATCCAAAGCATACTAGCAGAGTATGCAAGCTGCATAGGTCCATTTATGGACTAAAGCAAGCTTCTCGGAGCTGGAATCTTCGATTCGATGATGCAATCAAACGGTTTGGTTTCATCAAGAACGAAGATGAACCTTGTGTCCATAAGAAGATTGTAGGGGACATAGTTGTCTTCCTCATATTGTATGTGGATGACATACTACTCATTGGGAAAGACATCCCTTTGCTTCAGTCTGTCAAGACCTGGCTAGGGAGTTGCTTCTCAATGAAGGACTTAGGTGAGGCATCCCGCGTTCTAGGGATACAGATCTATAGAGATAGATCTAAGAGATTGCTTGACCTAAGTCAGAGTACATATATTGACAAGGTACTCCTTCGGTTTGCCATGCAGAACTCCAAGAAGGGATTTCTGTCGATGTCACATGGCGTGAGTCTTTCGAAGACTCAAGGTCCCTCTTCTAGAGAGGAGAGAGACCGCATGGATCAGATCCCTTATGCCTCAGTCATAGGATCTATCATGTACGCCATGCTATGTACTCGACCTGATGTCTCGTATGCTTTGAACATGACGAGCAGATACCAGTCAGATCCAGGTGAAAGTCACTGGATAGCGGTCAAGAATATTCTTAAGTACTTAAGAAGGACTAAAGAATATTTCTTGATATATGGAAGCGATGATGAGCTAGCTGTAAAGGGTTACAGTGATGCTAGCTTCTAGACCGACCAGGATGACTATAGATTGCAGTCGAGGTTCGTGTTTTGCATTAATGGTGGTGCTGTGAGCTGGAAGAGTTCAAAGCAGGACACAGTAGCTGATTCTACGACAGAGGCCGAGTATATTGCTGCATCAGAGGCAGCAAAGGAGGCAGTTTGGATTCGCAAGTTCATCACTGAACTTGGGGTGGTTTCTAGCATTGCTGACCCTATTGAGCTCTATTGTGACAACAATGGAGCTATAGCATAGGCGAAGGAACCTCGCCCACACCAGCGGACCAAACACATATTACAGCGCTTCCATCTCATTCAAGAGATCATCGAGAGAGGATATGTGAAGATTTGCAGAGTACCTATAGAGACTAACATCGCAGATCCCTTGACCAAGGCTTTGGCACAGAGGAAGCATGATGGTCACACTAGATCATTGGGGCTTAGAGCCTACACTGATTGACACTAGTGCTAGTGGGAGATTGTTAGTTAGAGCCCTAGAGCTAATCATTTGATGATTGTATTTTGGACTTGTTGTATCATATTCTATATAAATAAAGACATTTGGTTTTTGGTTCTTATACTTACTTGTATTGGTGCCAAATAAACTAAGTATAATAACGTCCTTGAGTAGAAGGTTCTTACCTATATCAATCGATTGGTTGAATCGATAGTGAGATGATATAGGGAACACTACTCTTAATCAATCCTAGTCGAGTATTAACATTCAGGGGCAATGTTAATGCAATAAGACTAGCATGTAGGTCAACTCGATGACTTGATCTCACAAGTCATGGATATAGAGATATCAAGTTGACACATGGGTATGCATTGGAGAATGTATACTGAATGACCCGCCATGAGAAAGTATCATGGATCGTTATATGAGTGTCATATACTTTCTCATGTGGCTATTAGTATGACTATTAGTCCTTGGACCTGAAGTCACCATGGATCCTTACATAAGGAGTTATGTACTTTGGTTTCGTCAAATGTCACCCGTAACTGGGTGGATTATAAAGGCGATTACTAGGTATGTAACGAATTATGCAGAGGGATGTGAGTGATGTAGATGGGATCTATCCCTCCTATATGACGGGAGCGACATCGATATTCTTGATAGAGTGAGACCACGAAGTGCATGGCCATGCCCAAATGAGTCAATATGAGATATTGAGCTCATTTGATTTAGTGAGTCTACTTGGAATTCAAGATTTAGATTGATTAGAGGATGACACGGTCTATGCCTCACATTGATCAATCTAGATGTCTAGGATAGAAGGACACTTGTCATATATTGTGAGGAGTCACAATTAGTAGTCACAAGGTGATGTTGGATCTCAACATTCTTGTAACTTGGGTAGTAATGATGTGTTGCTAGATACCGCTCATTACTTATGCTCCTAAATGGGTTTAGGGGCATTGCCAACGTCACAAGAACCTATAGGGTCACACACTAAGGACAATTCGATGGAGATTAGGTTCATATGATGAACCAAGAGGATTAGATTCATTTGATGAATCAAATTGGATTAAGAGTAATCCTAATTGGGCTAATTGAGTTGGACTCAAGTTAATTCATATGTTCAATGAGTCTAATTTAGATTATGACTCATTGAATCAATTTAATTAAATGAATTAGATTCATTATATTAAATTGGCTTGAATTAAATGGTTGGATTAGATCAACCATGAGAGAGATTAAGTCAAGTTTGACTTGACTTGAGAGGAAGAGGAAAAGTCAAGTTTGACTTGACTTTTTGCCACATCATTAGTAAGTTGGCAAGATGTAGACCAATGATGATGCTCCACATCATCATGGTTACTTAAGTGAGATGCCACCTCATGAAGGTTACAATTCTTCACTTTAATGACTCCACATTAATTGCACTTAATGTGGAAATGGGGGTTACACCTTTTTGAAAGTGGTAGGCCACTATTGTGACGGTATGGAATGAATTTTTCATTCAAGGCAATTCACTTCATCCTCTTCCTCAAGCTCTCCCTCTCCCTCTCCTCCTCTACCATTGCTGAGACCCTTTGGAGTGCTAGCACACTCTAAGGCTCTCTCTCCATTGAGTTGTTTGTGTGGATACGTATAGAGAGTTGTCTACGTTGACAATTTCGAGATCCGGCACCATTTGGATGAGCGGGAACGCGAAGGGCTTCGCTTCAAAGGTATAACCTTTTCCCTTGTAGATCTAAGTGTAGATCTAGGTAAACTCGTACTCGTAGTTTTTCAAAAAAATTTTCTTTGCACGGATCCGTTGGCTAGGGAGTTTCGGGGTTTCCGCGATGCGAAAAAACGGTTTTCGCGGCCCGAAAAACCCAACATATGGTTGGAGGCAAGTGGGGGACAAAAAAGGGGGAAGGATATTGGGAACAAGTTCTTTGAGCAAAATCCATAGAGTTACTCGTAGATATTCTTTCACCCCACCAACAGTAAGACACAAATAAATAATTTGACTGAAGAGGTTAGCAATTTGAAAGGGATAATATTGCAAAGAGATGAGGAAATGAGAGAAATTTGTCGACAATAGGAGCTCATAATGCGACATTTTTAGTTAGACTCCGTTTCAAATCAGATTCCTCCTAGTTCTGGTAATGATGATGGTGACAACGACGACAATGGTGGTGGTGGTAATGGTTCTTCATGATTTTGTTTATGTATGAATGTTATTTTTTCTCAAAATTAGTATTTTTGAATATTTATTATTTGATTATGAACCCTTCATTTTTTTTGTATTTTTGATTGATATTATTAATTTGTTTCAAACAAGTTTGGTGAGGTCAAGTAAGTTGGTGTAAATTAATAATCCATGTCGGAGGAAGTCAGTCTTTACATATTAAGTTGTCTTTGCATATGATTTCATTTCTTATTTAAAATGATACTTTTTGTTGTTTGTTTGTTTTGAGACAGGAAAAGAAGAAGAATGGAAGGAGAAGACATGTGAGCACTAGAAGATTTATTGATATATTTGTGTATGTGCCATTTGAATTCATTTATTGATTAGATAATTTTGGATATGATGACTTATATGGATTTGAGATTTGTATGGATTTGAGATTTGATATGTTTGTTTTGACTTGTTTGTATACTTTCCTTATGGATATGTTTGTTTTTAGCTTGTAGATTTGGTTTGGAATGTTAAATAGAATATATGTTGTAAATAAGATGTGCTGTGATGTGATGTTAAATAGGATGTATATGTTATAAATAGGTGTATGTTGTGAATAGGATGTGTATGTCACTGTGATGGATTATGTAAACATGATAAACCGTAGAAATGGATAAGTTTTGGACAAAATATAAGCATTTTGTGATGAATTTGGTGACTAAAATTTTTCATAGCCAAATTATCATAAAATTATTGTGCATTGTAATTCTGCGATGAAAATGGATTAGTCGTCAAATTTGTGATGAAATTGTATTTGTCCCAAATTTGACAACGAATATTTTCGTTGAAAATTTACGACGAAAACTAGATTCATTATCAAATCATTTTCATCCCAGATTTGAGTATGACGACTTTTATAGTGAATTTTATTTTTGTTGCAAAATTATAACGAATTTGACAATTAAAAAATATTCATTGCCAAATGGCGATGAATTTTATTTTTTTTTTATTGCAGAGTTTGATGATGACCTATTTGCGATTAAAAAATTTTTATTGCAGAGTTCATCGCAAATGACCTGTTTTTTTTTTTTTTTTTGTTTTTTTTTGTAGTGTAGTTCATTTCCATTACTCAATGCTTGATTTTTTGACTGCCATTTGAACTCGATTGTTGCACTTGGGTTTGGGCAACACCAAACATTCGAGGTGCATAGACCGCGTGGCGCTCGACTTCTCATTTTGACTCGAGAAAGCCGTCAATCTGCTAGGACCTTGTGGTGTTCAGCTTCCCATTCGGTCTTGGGAAAACATTCAGGTCACTTAGACGGCACTCAACTTCTCTTTCGTTTATATGAAAATCACCAATATATCCTAGTAACGGTTAAAGAATCTCACCTCTCCTCTTCATAACTCTAGTTTAATTTTATTAGGATAATTTTTTTTTAAAAAAAGGTCAATTGAAATATTATTTAAACTTTTATTGGATAAATTAGTAATAATTAGAGTTTTATTAGGATTTTTTTTATAAAAAAAAAGATGAATTTTTATTGGATAAGTTAGTAATAGTTAGTTTTTTATTAGATTTTTTTTTAAAAAAAATCAATTTTTATTGGATAAATTAGTAATAATTAGAGTTTTATTAGGATTTTTTTTTTAAAAAAAAAGATCATTTTTTATTGGATAAATTAGAAATAATTAAAGATTTTATTAGGATACATTTTTGAAAAAAAAAATAAGTAGAATTTTCATTGGATAAACTAAAAAAAATTAGTATTGTTATTGTTCCGGTCAAATATCATGGATGGCCAAGCCACTAATCAACGAACGAGCTGACACGCGCGCTCTTAGAAATCAATAGTGAGGAGGATGAAGGGGCTTGAAAAATACTTCAACATAGGTTTAGAATGATACCGGGAAGAGATCCCAACAGACCATTTTGACGGTCAAGTTAGGGTTTCTTGAGGTATAATATGCGGGAAGACCAAGATGGAAAAGATAGAAAGAACCTAGTGGAGTTGAAGGGAGAGATCGAAATTTGGAATCAGACTCTTTTACACTTACCATCTCTAGGATTTATATAACTGTTAGAAGAGCATCTCCACATTAAAGCCAATGAGGGAACCAGATACGTCAGTCGTTAGCTGTCTTTCCATCCACTAATTAGCACCGCGTGTTTAAAGGACAAGACCATATCTAACAACCATGTAACTGCTTCTCCATTCACTCGGTGCCATGTGTTCTAGAATATTCATTGTCGTTGTCTATATTTTTTGGGGAAAATAGCCTCACCAATGAGGGATTAGTGTGGGACTGATCCAAGGACAAATGAGAAAATGATGTAAATGTGGAGTGACTTTGAGGATAGATAAATTTGATGACGGAGGCCAAAATAAGGATGATGTCGGAATTTGAGACTGAGGTGTGAAGGGTGACGGCGATTGAGGCCGAAGCACAGATGATGTCGAAATCTGAGACTAAGATAGAAGGATGTCAGTAGCTGAGGCCGAATTAAGGAAGATGTCTGGATCTGAGGTTGAACTAGGAAAGATGTAGGCGACTAGACTGAGGCTTGGGTGACATCGGGATTTGAGACTGAGATAGAAAGGATATCAATAGTTGAGACCGAATTAAGAGAGATGTCTAAATCTGAGGCTGAACTGGGATGATGTTGGTGATTGAAATCAAGACATAGGTGATGTTGGGATTTGAGATAGAGACAAAGATGATGTCGACAGCTAAGACCGAGACATAATAGTTGGATTGTTCTTAATCAAAGTCGAATATTTGGGGATGAGTGTGTTGAGGCAGTGATTAAACACGACTCTCATCTGGGCTGAGTCTGATTCCTTTTTGATCACATCTGACTCACCTTCATTTTGATTGACAGTTGAACACGACTTTGATTATATGTGCCACATTGAGGCTGCATGATTATGCCCAATCAGTAATCATGTCATCAATCTACATAAAGATGTTAGAATTCTCTGTCTTAAGATTTTTTTTTTAAGTTGTAACAAGAGTTTCGAGTAATTACAAGTATGATCGAATACTTTTGTATAAATTTAGTATTCACTAATAATCAAAATAATTCTTTCAATCTCCTCGTCAAAAAATAATTATTAAGACTTTCCTCTGTATTTTTTTTATAAAACATTCTTACTTTGAACAATATCATCTAATCCACACAAATCAACCAGCTCGACAAGTCCATCAACGATAAGAATCCATACAAGATCCATAAGTAAAACCAATACAAGACTAAGACATAGTCCGATAGAGAAAACTAAAATAACAACTCGTGGTCTGCAGAGGACTAGCACTACGTGCAGTGGGGACTAGCGACTGGAACTGCCTCCTGACAGCATCAACCTGAAAATAACAACGAAGGCGGGGGTGAGTCCAACGCTCAGTGGGTAACAACTGATATGCATAATAAAGTAAATAACAGACAACACTAATCATGCGTACAATCTCCTGAATACGAGAAGAATAAATGCAACTAAAACAAAAACAGGAGAAAACTATACTAACCAGAACCAAGGTATAAAGGTAACAGGGTCGTCAAACCGAGGGTGTCATAATCCTGTATGCATGCCAATCATATGCATTCATATAAATGCAGCAAGTAAATGCAGAAAACACAAACAATAAATGCATCATGCATATGATGCCAATGACATGGTCACCCCTGACGCCAGTCAGCCACCTCACACACAATGGTGAGTCAGAGTGGGTAGAGCTGTGACAACCGTGCACTCTGACATCACTGCCCCTGATGAGTGATCGAGTGGACGGGATGCTGTCGGAGTACACACATACTCCTACTCCAAATCATAAATGAGGGAGCGCAATGCTCTCATCTCCCGGTATACGATGACAGGGAGGAGTCTCTACCGGCTACCACGCTGCGTCACACTACCCATGAGCGGACCAACGGAGCCAAACAAAATCCAACTGCTTGCCGGCTACCACGCTGCTACACTAAACCAACGGAGCCAAACAGAGCGGAACTGTCTGTCTGCTACCACGCTGAGTCACCAGACCAACGGAGCCAAACAGCAGAACTGCCACACACCTGTCTGATATACCACTAACCCATGAGTGGTGGTGTGTACAGATACATGTAACTGGCGATGTGCTCAACAATAATGGAGCAGACAATCGCACAGCATGCAATCATGCAAGATGATGCATTGCACTAAACATGACAATATCATGAATAGCATAGCAAGATCCATACATAAATAAAAGGTGTACCACAAGTCAATGTATCAGATGGAAGGTACACAAACAGATAGGATATCAAATAAACCCTAGGTCCTGAACATAATGTATCATATGGTTGTGTCACTATCTATAAAGCAGGTATGATCAAGTAAATAATAACATGCAGTGCATAATGAGTAAACAAGCAAACATGTAATAGATCATGTAGTGACCAACCGAAACAAATGGAAAACACAATCATGCTATATGTTAAACACATTATTATGCATATCAAATGACATAAGTCAAAGTACCCGCCTCCAATCGTAAAGTCCAATCTGGTCAAATCAAAAGTCGAGACGCCCGTCTCGAATCAGAGTCCTGCGCCAAACAATATACAAATATTTTATTTAGCTAACTTCATAAGAACAACTAAATAAAATCCCTGGAACTAAATTAGGGTAAAACCCTAATCACATATCCTCAATTTACCTTCTTAAATCTAATAGTTAATTAGGGTTAGTAACTAAATCCCCAATCCACCCATTAGATTAAATCCGAACCTAATTCCCTTAACACATAAACATCTAACTACAAAACGTATCAAATTCCTACCCTTACCTCAATTCACAGCCGTGATTGATCCACAATCAAGGAGTGTGTTTGCTGCTGGAACAAGGTGAGCGGCTGGAAATCCACTTGCACTAAACAATCAAGAAGGAAACTCACTGATCAACAAAACAATCCAATCCATAATACCAACCAGTTAGATATCTTAACCATAATTTTTCCTACATCCAGATTGCTATTGAAGTTAACTAAAAATCCTTACCTAACCTCCTCTTTTCCGGTGATGGCAGCACAGCATGGAATCAAATGCTGGTGGTCGGAGGTGAGAGTGGGTCGGCTGCCGGCGATAGGACAGAAACGACACTGTTAAGAGGCGGCAGAGGGTGCGGTGGCGGTGGCTAGGGCACAACTCTCTGGAAAGAAGGCACCTCCAAGGTCAGCAGAGACACAGTGGAGGAGAGGAAGAAGAGAAGCTCGGCATCGAAGAGGAACATCGGCGAGTTCTTGATCTCCCCCGATCTAGGGCTCGGCTGGCGATGTGCGACTCAAAAGCTAGGGCTCGGCGGTGATTCAGGGATCTCGGTGGTGAGGAGGTGGCGAGGGCAGAGGAAGGGAGGGCGCTGCGGGTGATTGACGCTAGGGCACGGGGTGGTCGGCGGTGGTGCCGGCACCAGGGCAGAGAAGGAGCGGATCTGCTCGGTCAGAATAGAGGAAGAAATGGGGGATCAACAGAAGCAATTGGGCATAGGAGGCGTCGGCTTCTCCCCTTAAGCACGAGGGAGGGAGGAAAACCGCCGCGGCCGGCGGTTAGGGCTCGGAGAAATCGCGTCGGGCGCGCGGCACAGGAAAATGAAGGAAAAATGGCGATGGAAAATAAGAAAAAGAATAAAAGAAAAAGGAAGAAAATCAAACATTTCCTCTTTAAAATGGGGTAGCCTAAACAGGCTTTTCCGAACCCCATTTTCATCCCTGTTAACTCGTCCATACGAGCTCCGAAAAATTCCCGAAAAATTTCCAAAAATTTTGAAAAATTCCCTTATTAATATTCGCCTATTTTCGGTATTTTACATTCTCTCCCACAAATAAAAATTTGGTCCCCAAATTTCATTATCTACCATCAGCAAGTACTAACAACAGAATAAGAGTATAAATGCTGAATGGTAAATTAAATCACATACCTCAAGTGAAAAGATGGGGTATCGAACTCGGATAGTATCCTCGAGCTCCCAAATAGCCTCCTCATCCGAATGATGCTGTCATCCGACTTTAACCAGCCGGATAGTCTTGTTCCGCAACTGACGCTCTTTCCGGTCCAGAATCCGTACCGGAATCTCCTCATAGGTGACGTCAGGCTGAAGGGAAACTGAGATATCTGTCAACACATATGTCAGGTCGGTTATGTATCTCCTCAGCATAGATACGTGGAATACATCGTGCACGCCTGGGTGGATCGCATATCGAGAGCGATGAGCCTCCTGAAGTAGCTCCTGTAAGATCGGATGAGACTGAGGTACGCATAATCCGCCTCGGAAGTATATAATACCCTCCTCGTCTCGTGTGAACTCGGTCTGCTGCCCGGAAGCTATCTGGTTGCCAATGGACCGTAATTACTGATCTCCAACTTGGCCTCCTGAATCCTCACCCTGATCGAGGATTGAGCAACCATGGTAACCAGAATACCCTGCTCTGTCTGTCCCTGCTTTGTAAGGCCTAACCCGGAGAAACCCTGAATCAAATCTGTGACCACAACTCGGTGGCAAGAGAAAGTCTCTCTAGACTTCTAGCTGAGTGCGTCGGCAACCATATTAGTTTTCCCCGGGTGATAGTCAATCGTACAGTCATAATCCTTCAGGAACTCCATCCATCTCCTCTGTCGGAGATTAAATTCCTTCTGGGTAAAAATATATATTTGAGACTCTTATGATCAGTGAGAATCTCAAATGTAATACCGAACAGATGCTGAAGGCAAAATAATGGCAGCCAGCCACAAGTCATGTACTGGGTAGTTCTCCTCATGCTCCTTCAACTGCCGAGAAGTAGGAGACTACCCTGCCGTGCTGCATCAAAACAGCGCACAAACCTTGTAGAGATGCGTCTGTATAGAGCACGAATCCGTCCTTTTCAGAAGGAAAAACCATAATCGAAGACGACACTAGTCTCCGCTTCAGCTCCTGGAAGATGATCTCATAATCCTCAGTCCAAGTGAACTTCACGCCTTTCCTGGTCAAGCGTGTAAGTAGCATAGCAATCCGTGAGAAACCCTCAACGTATCTCCGAAAATATCAAGCCAAACAAAGGAAGTTGCGAGTCTCTTCTACAGACTCCGTCTACTCCCAACGGTAACAACCTCGATCTCCTATGGAACCACGGTATACTCCTACTGGTGACCGTGTGTCTCAAACATCTCACAGAAGACAACCAAAATACGCACTACTGATCTTCACATCTAGACGTTTTCATTCGAAACATCTCTAGAACTATGCAAAGATGATGTGCGTGACTCACCGTGGATCCGAAATAGATCACAACACCGTCAACAAAGACAATGGAAACTGATCCAAACATCCTGGGAATACCAAAATCATCAAGTCTCTGAAAACCTCTAAGGCTTCCCAAACCCTAATGGTAAAATCATGACACATAATGTCCGTATCACAGACATTTCTAACCATAAGATCCCTGACACTAAGTCTGAAATATAATCACCAACAATACAAATCACCAAAGAATAGATCCACCAGTGTGAGAGCAACGCTCCATCACAAGAAATACTATTCGGGGATCTTGTGGTCGGCTAGAAGGGGGGTTGGATAGACGACGCCCCCAAATCGATCGCTTTCTACGTATTTGTTAGTTGCGCAGCGGAATACAAATAATACAACACAAATACGAAAGCTAAATACAAATACAAGAACAAGAAAGCAAACCGCTAACACGTTCGTTTACGTGGTTCAGAGATAACTTGCTCCTACTCCACGATGTGTCCGTAAGGTGGACGATCCCTCAATCCGTCGGTGGATTAGTACCCGGCAAACTCCGGCTAGCTCAACCTCCTTGTGGGTGGAGAAACCTCACCACAACTCCAACCAAGAACACTTGGACACAAGAGAACCTTTAGCACTTTGGTGACTACTAATTAGGCTTTAACCAAGTCTAATTTCATCGCCTTGGCCGGCCATACCAAGCTCCTTCTTATAGAGCTTGGAACAAATCAGAACCTGATTTGCCCGTTACCAGTCCACTGGTCCTTGCACCAGTCGACTGGTGCCATCCCAACGGCTCTCTCAACGGCTATGCTATAGTGCATCAGTCGACTGATCCATCACCAGTCGACTGCTACAGTGCGCTACAGTAACTGCTACAGTGTCGCTACAGTAAAGTCCTAAAATTAGGATTTTACTCCGAGTACAATCTCTCATGCACTCGTACATTCACCCTTATGACTCATTTGACGCTTTCTTTACAGCTTTGACCTCTTGCCTTCAAGCCTACTTCCTTTGGCTCTCATCCCTCGGATGCATCCAAGCCCGCGGCTTGTCCCCAATGTCATCCTTCGTGTATGCCTCGAAATCGCTTCCCTCGGCCCTTGTCCTCGCTGCCTTGTCCACGGTCCCTCGGATGCTCCATCCTTCACTGGACCCGAAGCCGTCAACCTGAGTCACATGTGTCACCTGCAGTCCTGCACAACTCAAGTACACATATCAAATAACGAGGGTAGACCTAACTTAAACCCTTTGCCCAAACACCAAAACACATGGTCCCGCGGACCATTGGGATTGCTCCAACAAATACCACATATGTGGGAGCAACGCTCTACCACAAACAATCCGTAATATGTGGGAGCAACGCTCCACCACATCAATCCAAAATATGTAAGAGCAATGCTCTATCACAAACCAACAATAATATGTGGGAGTTCCGCTCCACCACAAACGATCCATAAGTGTCCAAAGCACCTAACTATCCAACTAGAGGCTGCACGAGATCACTCAACCACATATCACTGTGGGCAGCCAAAGGTATAACAATCCAGCAATCGAATCAAACTCATTGTCAAATCTATCAACATCGTAGTGAGCCACCCACTGATAAGAATATGAGTTGACAGGGTAATCCAACAAATGACATAATGCAGACACTCCACATCCTGCATTCAACATAAGTAGAATCATCATGCTGCTACCAACAATACACCTGGCACACTTGCTCACACAACATATGTATGATCGACATAATTCTCCAATTTGTACACACCACACATACTCACAACATAGGTATAATTCATCGTGATACCTCCAACAATGCATACCGAACCCGTGTGCATATATCAACATAGGTATAATCAACAATACACCTCAAACAACACTCATATGACATATATACACCTATGCCAAGAATATAATCAACGTAATACTTCCAACAAATCATAATCGACACGAGTATACCCTCAGAACAATCATATAATAAACAAGATACCTCAAATATTACACCGAACACATCTGCACATATCACAACTCAGATTAAATCGATAAGATACATCCAATAAAACACTCAAACATATGTGCACATTTCACAACATAGTTTTTAATTGACAAAATACCTCCAATAAACAATCAGACATGTATGTCTAACCACTCGGGTATAATCTACTAGAAACCTACAATAATCATATGTATAAATGTGTACGACCCAAAAGAAAAAAGTCAGAATTCAAGAACATCAAGACATTCTCATTTTTATCCTCAAAAATATCAGCCCACATAATATCAGATAAATAAGTCTCTACTCCCCATAAGAGTAAGTTAGCATTCAAACCATCAAATCATTATTTATCCACATAGTCCAATATCAGAGGAAGCAAATATCAATTTTATCATCCTGTTAACTAACCACAACTAATCAGATTTATTAAAATCTCATAGGCACACTCAATCGTAAACTCTCTAGCACCCGATTTATAATCTGATCACCAACTATAATCATCAAACCTGTGAATATCATACATGACACTCACTATGTCACCATCAACGACAACCCAAATAATAGATCATCAAAATAGTTATCCACTAATAGATCATCAAAACAAATATCTAGTAATAGATCATCAGACAACCACATAACATTTACTCTCATAATCATTAGAAATCAACATATCACAATATCTGATCTCACAATATCCCTCAACCTCAAACCATTCTCAACAATGATCAAACATGATAACTCCCCAATGACCAATTTTCATCGTATCGATACCCTAATATCCAAAAGATATGAGTATAAAAACTCTACTGGCTAAGTCAACAGAAATATGTAGGTATCATCCATTACCCATCTAACAATAGCAAAGGCTGGTATGTGCCTCCATCTCCTACTAGTAGTAACAGAAGCTAAACTACTGATGGTATGATATGAAAAATCTCCAGAGAATATAATCCTTGATCTCTATTAAGGTCAACCATGCTCAATGGCTAACCCGTCACATATAATATATGTTACAACAACCAGACAGGTACTAAATAAAGAATGCTAATACATGTCATAAACTACAAAATTACACATCATACCTATATGACGTTTAGAGATGTTCCATCGCTGTCCAGTCCCCAATTTGACCTCAAAATTCTGAACGAGAAAATTACCGGAAATCCATATAAATCTGAAACGGAAGTCCGAAACATGACCATAATGGAAATCCATACAAATCGAAATAGATATTCAGAAATCCAGAACACCAAAAGCAGGTATCATAACCCGCTCTGATACCAATAAATTGGTATCAGATAAATCTCGAAAATCCAACACACAAAAATAAAACAAGTATCGCCAACTTGGCGCTCTGATACCAAATAAATTGGTATCAGGTTATCCCAAATATCTAAAATATGAAAACAAAGATCGTAAAACCTTGCTCTGATACCAAATAAATTGTCACGCCCTGGAGGAGTCCCTGTCTGAAGAAAATTTCGGCAACATCTCCCCTATACGACGGACAATCTGAAACTTTCTACATATCCATATACTTCAGCCACATGCGGCTGAAATAACAACAATAATAAAATACAAAACACAGGCATTCCACGTAGTTTAATAAGAAATAAACAAACCAGTAATACCATGACTCGAAAACAACCCTACTCAACTACACTCGTAAAGCTCAAATCTGATTTTTCCTACTCCACTACACTCATAAAACACAAATCCGACAAACTCACCTCTTCTGCCGTCCAGGCAGGCATGGAGTAAAACATATCCAAACCATACCAAAGTCCATCAACGATAAGAATCCATACAAGATCCATAAGTAAAACCAATACAAGACTAAGACATAGTCCGATAGAGAAAACTAAAATAACAACTCGTGGTCTGCAGAGGACTAGCACTACGTGCAGTGGGGACTAGCGACTGGAACTGCCTCCTGACAGCATCAACCTGAAAATAACAACGGAGGCGGGGGTGAGTCCAACGCTCAGCGGGTAACAACTGATATGCATAATAAAGTAAATAACAGACAACACTAATCATGCGTACAGTCTCCTGAATACGAGAAGAATAAATGCAACTGAAACAAAAACAGGAGAAAACTGTACTAACCAGAACCAAGGTATAAAGGTAACAGGGTCGTCAAACCGAGGGTGTCATAATCTTGTATGCATGTCAATCATATGCATTCATATAAATGCAGCAAGTAAATACAGTAAACACAAACAATAAATGCATCATGCATATGATGCCAATGACATAGTCACCCTTGACGCCAGTCAGCCACCTCACACACAATGGTGAGTCAGAGTGGGTAGGGTTGTGACAACCGTGCACTCTGATATCACTCCCCCTGATGAGTGATCGAGTGGACGGGATGCTTTCGGAGTACACACATACTCCTACCCCAAATCATAAATGGGGGAGTGCAATGCTCTCATCTCCCGGTACACGATGACAGGGAGGAGTCTCTGCCGGCTACCACGCTGCGTCACACTACCCATGAGCGGACCAACGGAGCCAAACAAAGTCCAACTGCCTGCCGGCTACCACACTGCTACACTAAACCAACGGGGCCAAACAGAGCGGAACTGTCTGCCGGCTACCACACTGAGTCACCAGACCAACGGAGCCAAACAACAGAACTGCCACACACCTGTCTGATATACCACTAACTCATGAGTGGTGGTGTGTACAGATACATGTAACTGGCGATGTGCTCAACAATAATGGAGCAAACAATCGCACAGCATGCAATCATGCAAGATGATGCATGGCACTAAACATGACAATATCATGAATAGCATAGTAAGATCCATACATAAATAAAAGGTGTACCACAAGTCAATGTATCAGATGGAAGGTACACAAACAGATAGGATATCAAATAAATCCTAGGTCCTGAACATAATGTATCATATGGTTGTGTCACTACCTATAAAGCAGGTATGATCAAGTAAATAATAACATGCAGTGCATAATGAGTAAACAAGCAAACATGAAATATATCATGTAGTGACCAACCGAAACAAATGGAAAACACAATCATGCTATATGTTAAACACATTATTATGCATATCAAAAGACATAAGTCAAAGTACCCACCTCCAATCGTAAAGTCCAATCTAGTCAAATCAAAAGTCGAGACGCCCGTCTCGAATCAGAGTCCTGCGCCAAACAATATACAAATATTTTATTTAGCTAACTTCATAAGAACAGCTAAATAAAATCCCTGGGACTAAATTAGGGTAAAACCCTAATCACATATTCTCAATTTACCTTCTTAAATCTAATAGTTAATTAGGGTTAGTAACTAAATCCCCAATCCACCCATTAGATTAAATTCGAACCTAATTCCCTTAACACATAAACATCTAACTACAAAACATATCAAATTCCTACCCTTACCTCAATTCACAGCCGTGATTGATCCACAATCAAGGAGTGTGTTTGCTGCTGGAACAAGGTGAGTGGCTGGAAATCCACTTACACTAAACAATCAAGAAGGAAACTCACTAATCAACAAAACAATCCAATCCATAATACCAACCAGTTAGACATCTTAATCATAATTTTTCCTACATCCAGATTGCTATTGAAGTTAACCAAAAATCCTTACCTAACCTCCTCTTTTCCGGTGATGGCAGCACATCAAGGAATCAAATGCTGGTGGTCGGAGGTGAGAGTGGGCCGGCTGCCGGCACAGCAGAGGGTGCGGTGGCGGTGGCTAGGGCACAACTCTCTGGAAAGATGGCGCCTCCAAGGTCAGCAGAGACACAGTGGAGGAGAGGAAGAAGAGAAGCTCGGCATCGAAGAGGAACATCGGCGAGTTCCTGATCTCCCCCGATCTAGGGCTCGACTAGCGATGTGCGACTCAAAAGCTAGGGCTTGGAGGTGATTCAGGGATCTCGGTGGTGAGGAGGTGACGAGGGCAGAGGAAGGGAGGGCGCTGCGGGTGATCGTCGCTAGGGCACGGGGTGGTCGGCGGTGGCGCCGGCACCAGGGCAGAGAAGGAGCGGCTCTGCTCAGTCGGAATAGAGGAAGAAATGGGGGATCAACAGAAGCAATCGGGCAGAGGAGGCGTCGGCTTCTCCGCTTATGCACGAGGGAGGGAGGAAAACCGCCGCGGCCGGCGGTTAGGGCTCGGAGAAATCGCGTCGGGCGCACGACACAGGAAAATGAAGGAAAAACGATGAAGGAAAATAAGAAAAAGAATAAAAGAGAAAGGAAGAAAATCAAACATTTCCTCTTTAAAATGGGGTAGCCTAAACAGGCTTTTCCGAGTCCCGTTTTCATCCCTGTTAACTCGTCCATACGAGCTCCGAAAAATTCCCTGAAAATTTCCAAAAAATTCTGAAAAATTTCCTTATTAATATTCGCCTATTTTCGGTATTTTACAACATTAAAATATTTTTTTTAAATGAGAATGGTAGGGAGTAATAGGATGATGGGTAGGATATGAGTACCCGAAACTCCGACGGATATGGGGATGTGTATGAAAGTTAAATACCCGATGAGTATGAGGATGGGGATGTGTATAGATATAATAAATGGGGATGAGTGCGAAGGATATGGAATCCTACCCAAATCCTATCCATTGTCATCCCTAATACCATGGATGGCCAAGCCACCAATCAACGAATGAGATGACATGCACACTCTTAGAAATCTCTAGTGAGGAGGATGAAGGGGCTTGAATAGTACTTCAGCATAGGTTTAGAATGATACCGGGAAGAGATCCCAACAGACCACTTTGACGGTCAAGTTAGGGTTTCTTGAGGTATATTATGCGGGAAGAAAAAGATGGAGAAGATAGAAAGAACCTAGTGGAGTTGAAGGGAGAGATCGAAATTTGGAATCAGACTCTTTTACACTTACCATCTCTAGGATTTGAAGGGTGTCGACGACTGAGACCGAAACACAGATGATGTCGAAATCTGAGACTGAGATAGATAGAAGGATGTCAGTAGCTGAGGCCGAATTAAGGAAGATGTCTGGATCTGAGGTTGAACTAGGAAAGATGTAGGCAACTAGACTGAGGCTTGGGTGACATCAGGATTTGGGACTGAGACAGAAAGGATATCAATAGTTGAGACCGAATCAAGGGAGATATTTAAATCTGAGGCTGAACTAGGAAGATATTGGTGATTGAAACCAAGACATAGGTGATGTTGGGATTTGAGATAAAGACAAAGAAGATGTCGACAGCTAAAACCGAGACATTATAGTTGTTTTGTTCTTAATCAAACTCGAATCTTTGGGGATGAGTGTGTTGAGACAGTGAATAAACACGAATCTCATCTGGGCTGAGTCTGATTCCTTTTGGATCACATCTGACTCACCTTCATTTTGACTGACAGTTGAAAATGACTTTGATTATCTGTGCCACATTGAGGGTGCATGATTATGCCCCATCAGTAATCATGTCATCAATCTACATAAAGAGGTTAGAATTCTGTCTTAAGAGGTTTTTTTTTTAAGTTGTAACAAGAGTTTCGAGTAATTACAAGTATGATCGAATACTTTTGTATAAATTTAGTATTAACTAATAATGAAAGTTATTCTTTCAATCTCCTCGTTAAAAAAATAATTATTAAGACTTTCCTCTCTATTTTTTTTTTTATAAAACATTCTTACTTTGAACAATATCATCTAATCCACACAAATCAACCAGCTCGACAAGTGAAAAAACAATTAAGTCCCAAATTATAAAATTTCCTTTTTATTTATCAAACAAAAAGAAGCCTTCCATTCTCCACCAACCATTTGCATTTTTCTTGAGATTAATCGGTCAAACATGTACTCTAATGATCGAATGATAGAGAAAGTTCACACATTAGTATAAAAGGCTAGGGATATGCAACAAAGTGGTTGGCTCTCCTCCACTCCCCTCTTCCTCTCTATTGCTGGTTGATGGCTAAACTTGGCCATCAACTAGCCAACTCCATCGACCTTGAAAGTATCCATCCGCTATGCCTCCCATCAACAAGCCTTTGGCACGGTTTGAGGCCCGATGGAACCTTCTTTTTAGTCGCCTCTCTCGTGCGATCCATAAAAGGCTCTTCTCTTGCTCATCCCCGAATTGCTTTGACCAATACCAAAAAAGGAAACTAAGTCATCCCGCAAAATTTGATACGGTGGAAGATGCCCCCAATGTCGAAGTGGCTATTGAATCAAAGTGCTCGAATGTTGAGGTGGATCAAGATATGTTGGCATTGAAGATTAGCCTCCTTGGAGATTGTGGTATCGGAAAAACAAGCTTTGCGGTCGGTAACAAATGCCATAAAATTTTTAATGACTCTTGTTGTATATATGCTAATTGATATCGTTTGATATTTGATAGACCAAGTATGTGGGAGAGGAGAAGGAAAACAAAGAAGTGAAAATGGAAGAGTTAAATCTAATGGACAAGATTTTCACAACAAAGGGAGGGAAGATTGCCTTTAGGATTTGGGATATAGTGGGTAAAAAATCTCATTTTATCCTATTTCAAATATTTTTTATAAGTCAAAATAAAAATGATTATATGACGATTTGTTTATATATACTTGAAGGTGACGATCAACATCTTGATGATGTTCCCATTGCTTGTAAAGATGCCGTATCGGTTCTCATAATGTTCGATCTCACAAATCGACAATCACTCAACAAGTTAGTATTTCCTTTAATTTATCCATATTTTACTTTGTTAGCATGTTCATAAGATCGAGTTGGCAATCAACGAAGTGGTGCGTGTGATCTTATTTCAGCGTTGTTTCTTGGTATCACCGAGCCCGTAGATGGAACAAGGTATTTAATTTGTATAAATACATGTATATATCTCCTTGCTCCGCTCTATCGTCAAAATATTAAATTCTTTTCCTTCTCTTCTCGCTAAATTTAGAAGGCGATCCCCATCTTGGTAGGAACAAAGTTTGATGAGTTTGTTCAGCTTCCATTCGAGATGCAATGGACAATATCGAATCAAGTAAGTTTCTCCATAATTTATAAATTGTTTCTCTCCTAAATGGTTTATATATTTGAAGTTATAGACACATAAATGATAATTACTTTTTTTTTTTTTTTTTTGTATATATTTTGTTTCAGGCTAGAACATATGCAAGGGCGATGGATTCACCTTTATTTTTCTCGAGTGCCAGTCACAATATTAACGTGAATAAGATTTTTAAGTTTATCGTCGCGAAATTGTTTAATTTGAAGTGGACAGTGGAGAGAAATCTGACGATCGGAGAGCCTATTATTGATTTTTAGTTTTTTTATTATTCTTTTAGTTAATTTTATTTATTTATTATTTTTTGCTTATCTTGCTAATATAGCAAGATTGTTGTTAACAACAATGCTACTTTGACAAGAAAAAGGTGGCAATTTGATTTACATTGGTGTCTTCTATTTGATGTTTTCTTATGGAATTGTTTTTAAGAAACAAAATATCAGTATTAATTTGGGAGTTTTAAATAGGGGGTGTTATAACACTCTTTGGTGTTAACACCCATTTTGGAGGAGTGTTATAACACCCCCACTTTGAACGCGTTCAAAGTACAATTCTTGTACAGTGGGTGGGCTAGTCCTTGGCTGGCCCACCCATGGTATTTTTTTTAAATTTTTTTTAATAATTGAATAAAATCCTAAAATTAGAAAAAATAAATAAAATGGGTAACTAATAAATAATAAAGATATTTTTAATAATATTATTATTCATTTAAATTTTATTTATTTAATATGATATAATTTTAAATGCACGATGAGACCCATGAATAATAAATATTAACCTTAAAAAGAATGTGGGTGAGAGAGATGTTATAACGACTATGTGACAATGGATCTCATACTTTTTGATGAGGTGGCAGACGTTATAATACGGATGTGTTGCCCATGCTCTTAGTGTCTATTTTGTTTAATATTTTACTCTTGGGACATGCCACTGGAAAAAAAAACTATAATTTCTAGTCTCATTGACTATCCTTTGAGTGATCGATGTGACCTCATGGAAGTTTCTCACTAGCCATCAAAATAAATCGAGAAGAGCACGCGATGGCCAGCCTATAAGTCCATCATTCTTTGATTGCGCCCTCCATTTGAAAGAAAAATTTCTACAAATACATCATAGTTGGGGTTCGAACCGTCGGTACCTAGATGACAACTTGAATACCATACTGCGACATCATAATCCCGAGGAACCGGGACATTGTAAAGACACTTGGTGGATCTCCCAAACATCATGGGTTAATCCTCGATTAGAAGATACTTATACTTTATTTGATGGAAAATAAATAGGTCTATCGGTGGAATGACCATGTTATGAGTCATGGTTGAATATTCAAATGGTGGGATGTTTGTCACATGAGGTCGCAGGGGTCGAAACTCAGGGTAGTCGGGGCGTAAATCCTCGGTCCCTGTGCAACTCACCCCACCTGCCACATGCTCGCTCAGGATGCTATGATTTACCTCCCTCGTGATGGCCTTGGGTCGGGTGCGGCGGGGGCGCTGGGGGCGAGCGATTTCATCTTTTTGCCACATGGTTGAATATTCAAATATACTTTATTTGATGGAAAATAAGTGGGTCCATCGATGAAATGATCATGTTATGGGTCATGGTTGAATATTCAGGTAGAGCACAACTTTTATCAGCAATGAATGACCTATATAAAGATTGGCTACTAGTGTCCAATTAATAATACGAGTATTTTAAATTTATCTTGAGTACTGATAAAAATATTTCATGAAATCGAATCCATCATCCTCAAAATAATTGATTCTAAAAGTCATGGGACAAAGAAAATTTAATGGTATAAAATATATATTTTTTTATCAAAAATATTATCACTCAATTTAGTTAAAGGACATCTCTTAGAATAACTATTAGTTAGAAGTTTAATTTATGGATCCTATCTTGAATCTTAAATAAAATGATAAATTGTCTAAAAAAATTACTAAAAAAAAAGCTATCAAGTATATCAAACCTAAATTATATAAATTTGAGAATGAAAATAAACATATTTATGAAATTATTAAATCCATAGTTTAGAGATTTGTCAAACATGGTAATGGAAATTCCCTCTTTTGTAACAATTTTTAGCGAAAGCTGAAGTTGTGAGCATGCTATTATAGGGAGAAAAAAAAAAAGCTTTTAGATATTAAAAAATTATAATTAATTAAGAAATTATAAATGATCAATAGTAAATTACAGCCCAAACTCCATGGGCCGCAAGAAATTGGCCCAAATGAGTAGAGTTTTCTCGCTTCTGCGGAGAACCCTAGCCTCATCAATTTAGGAAGTTATCCACAAATTTTGCCACTGATTCTGTCATCTTCCTCCTCAATCCTCTCTTTTTGCTTATTTTGGACTGCAAAAAATCCACATTCCAATTCACTTGGCTCGCCGCTTCCCTCAACGCTCAGTTTCTCTTCGGTTTCTTGTGTAAAACATAGAGCTTTACATCGTTTGCCCCATTGGTGATCAATCACTCGCATAGTGATTCAAAATGGACCATTGACGTATCCTTGGATCTTAGTTCTGCAGCACTCTTTCGTGCATTTGTCTTGTTTGAAGAGCAGTTCTTCAATGGCCTTCTCGACATCACTAATCTTCTCTTGTGTTCTTCCTTGTAAACTTAGCTTCAACTCGCGTGGTCCGATGCCAAAGCCGTCACTTTTTCTATCATTTGCATCAAACCGAGGTCTTGCGGCATTTTCAACAGCTTTTGATTCTGATCCTATGCAACATCTTCCATCCAATTTCACCCCAAAAGACCTGCTTCGCCTCATTTGCCGGCAGAAAGATGCGGAATCCTCTCTCCGGCTGCTCAATTGGGCTTCAGAACAAGCGCGCTATAAACCGACGCCTTATGTGTATGAAGAGGTTCTTCGACAGCTTGGAAAGGTGGGATCTTTCGAGAAAATGAAAGGGTTACTTGCAGAAATGCAACAGAAGGGGTGTGAGATTAACCAAGGTACTTTCCAGATTTTCATCGAGAGTTACTCGAGATTCCAAAT
This sequence comes from Zingiber officinale, assembly GCF_018446385.1. Taxonomy (NCBI): domain Eukaryota; kingdom Viridiplantae; phylum Streptophyta; class Magnoliopsida; order Zingiberales; family Zingiberaceae; genus Zingiber; species Zingiber officinale. The sequence continues at coordinate 95,757,698 of NC_055987.1, read as the reverse complement.
GTTCGATGAGGCTGTTGATTTTGTTATCAACTTAATGGGTGAGTTTGGATTCCAAGCAGATGCATATACTTACAGTTTTCTGCTCAATATACTACTGGAAGAAAATAAAGTTAAGCTGATTGAATCTGTGTACTCTACAATGATTAGTAGAGATATCTGTCCAGATGTTTTCATATGTAACATCTTAATTAAAGCTCTTTGTAGAGCTAATCAGATGAAGTCTGCTATTTCGATGTTGGAGGAGATGTCCAGTCATGGTCTGGCACCAAATGAGATGACTTTCAACACCCTGATGCAGGGCTTCATCGAGGAGGGCAACATGGAGGCAGCTTTGAGTGTGAGGACTAGAATGCTGGAGGCGGGATGTTCACCAACCAATTTAACAGTGAATTTCTTAATAAAAGGCTACTGTAAGCAGGGAAAACTAATAGAAGCTTTTGAGTTGGTACAAATGGAGTCCGAAAAAGGGTTTCGGCCTGATAAGTTCACTTTCAACACTCTGTTCAATGGGCTATACCAAGCTGGGCATGTGGTGCATGCTCTTGAAGTCTTAGATGTTATGCTCGAGGAGGGGTATGATCCTGACCTTTTAAGTTATAATACACTAATTGGACGGTTATGCAAAATGGGGGAAACGAAAGAAGCGATTGTTCTCCTGCATCAGATGGTGCAGACAGAATGCTTCCCAGATAAGGTTACTTACAATACTTTGATAAATGCTTTGTGTACAGAGAATCGACTTGATGAGGCTATGGAACTTGCCTGTGAACTCACTTTTAAAGGTCTGCTTCCTGATGTCTATACTTTCAATTCTTTAATCAATGGTCTCTGTAAGTTTGGCAATCTTGGAATTGCTTTGCAACTGCTTGCCGAGATGAAAAATAGCGGATGCATGCCAGATGCATTTTCTTACAATATATTGATCGGCCACCTTTGTTTGAATGGGAAGGTCGAGAAAGCTTTAGAGTTGCTGAAGGAAATGGAGGCAAACAATTGCTCAAGAAGTGTTGTGACTTATGGTACGCTCATCGATGGGCTATGCAAGAACATGAGAATTGAAGAAGCCGAACAATTATTTCGCCAGATGGAGATAGATGGTGTCACAAGGAATTTGGTGACATATAACACCATTATTGATGGTTTATGTAAGAATAACAAGGTTGATAGAGCTAAAGAGCTTATGGATCAGATGATACTTGAAGGACTGAAACCTGATAAGATCACATACACCTCATTGCTCAAACATCATTGCAAGCAAGGAAATATAAAGAAAGCAGCAGATGTAGTTCAAACTATGATATCAAATGGCTGCCAACCTGATATTGTTACATATGGAATTCTAATAGGTGGTCTATGCAAGGAAGGTAGAACTGAAACTGCCTATAGGCTTCTTAGATCCATACAGATGGAAGGATTACTCCCAAATCCTAGAACATACAACCCTTTGATCCGAGCGCTCTTTAAGCAAGGGAAAGACAGTGAAGCCATCACGCTCTTTAGGGAGATGAAAGAGAAAGCTGAGCCACCAGATGCTCTCACGTATATGTATGTTTTCCGTGGTTTGTGTCGTGGTGGTGGATCAATTGGAGAAGCTGTCAACCTCCTGGTGGAGATGGTGGACAAGGGATTCTTGCCAGAGTCGTCGTCCTTTTTAATGCTTGCTGAAGGTCTTATTTCCCTAGGCATGGAGGATGATCTTCATAAGGTCGCTCTGCTCATCATGGAGAAGGCCAGTTTATCTGATAACGAATTTTCCACAGTGAAGAGTTTACTTGAAATGCGCAAATTTCGTGATGCACTAACTACATTTGATCGCCTGTTGAATAGTCGAAGGCCTAATAGAAGTTCTTGGACGCAATCTGCAAATAGAAGTTATAGCTCCGAGTGACCAGGAAAAGTTGGGCATGCGGAAGAATTTCCATTGAAGGAGAAACAATTTCTTTTCGCCGAAATGTTATGCCTGACTCCAATTGAAAACTTGGTCCAAGTTTTGATTATAGGCATTCATTATGCTGAGTTCATTCGGATATCATTTTTTCGAATGAAACATGACTAGCAAGTAGTTTGTGCTCTTGACAGATGATTTTTTTACGCAGGACTGTATATTATGTTAAAAGCTCCTCAAAGGTTCTGTTGCAACTTAGCATGCTACTGAAGTCGTGCAAGAGAGGTTCATCTGTAAAGAGGAAGGGAACATTTGCAGTGTCTTCTTGATATGTTGTTAGTGTTATCTGGCCTTCCTTCATCGAGTGTTTGTTGCAATCCTCATCAAAATTGTGTTTGCTTGCTGCATTGTTCATTACAAATGACCTTCGAGTGGAAGTGTGGAACAAGCAATTTCTGTGTATTTTGCAAGCCAAAGCACATTCAAGAGAGATCAAAGTGGCCATTTTTGTTAGTTTATTTCCTCTCGTCACTTGCAATGTTAATATGTGGCAAAAGGCGAAATTGCTCGCCCCCAGCGCCCCCGCCGCACCCGACCCAAGGCCATCACGAGGGTGGTAAATCATAGCATCCTGAGCGAGCATGTGGCAGGTGGGGTGCACTTGCAATGTTAATATGAACAAGACCTACATGTTTATTGTGGCGACGTAATAAATTTTCCATGTTAATATGAAGACCTCCATGAGCAGATCTTTTTGTTCCTTTATTATTGATTTTTCTGATGAATTGGTTGTTGCACGATCATTTCTTCTCCTTGTCAATTCGAATTGTGAAAAAATTGCCATCTTTTCCTCCATAGTCATTCCTTTTTTTTTTTTTTTTTTTTTTTTAAATGGAAGATACATAGCTAGTTCACGAGTGGCTTGTCATAGACAAGTAATTCTTGGGGTGAATAAAAAAATAAGGGTAAAAGTCAAGCGTCTTTCTTTTCTCAAATCACCTTGCGTCCTACTTTGAATTTTTTTATTAAAAAATGTTCATCTCATATAAAATGATACAATTATCTTTCAATATTATTTATCTTCCACTTAAATCTTAAATTGATCGAGTACGTTATAACAATTACAAACATGTTGTTGCTACATAGTTATAGCCGCTACATAATTGTAGTAGCAACGATTTTATAGTTACTACAATATAATTTTTTTTAAGATTATAATTGTTCAGAACCACCGGAAAGGGTTTAAATAATATTATTTTTAGCATGAAATCTGATCGTTACAAGTTTTATCCTGTAATCAATTGTAGATATCTAAACAAGCTTTGATTCGATGTATTATGCGTCTCGTGATTCAATCTGAGTCAAAATTTTTGATCTCTCAAAAGTTTAGAGTTTAACATTTACGTTGTAACAACTACTAAACTATAGATACTATAACTATGTAGCAACCACTAAACTGTAGTGCTACAACTGCGTGACAGCTTAGTTGTAGCAACTACAATTTCATATCTGCAACAATATAAATGTTAAATTCTAAACTCTAAGAAGTCATAATTTTTGAGCTGGATTGAACCACAAGATATACAATATATCAAATTAAAGTTTATTTATAGATCTACAGCTAATATAAGGTGGAACCCGTAATGATCATGTTTTAGGCTCAAAAATGTCATTTAAATCATTTTCTGAGGCTTCAAATAATTTGTCTTAATTTTTTTTTCATATTGTAACAACTATGAAATTATAATGGGTACAACTATGAACTGCTACAATTATGTAGCAGCTCTGAGTTCGTAACTACTGTAACATGTTGATTTAGGTGGAAAACTAGAAAAAAGATAATAATGAGAATAAGTTATTACGGTATAGTAGAGAATAGTTAGATAATGGGTATATGAGAGCGAAGAGTCCTTTTTAATTAATAAAAATTGAAATAGAGCATTGATTCTTTAAAACATTGAATCAAATATGCAAATGCTCTATAAGATAGCAATGCAATCAAATATGCCTATATGTCAATTCTCATGGGTACCATTGAATAAGGAAAAATGGATTGAGAAATTAAAATTAATTTTGAAGATTTATTTGCAAAAGGGTAATTGTTAGGAATTAATTGACTAATTAAATATGGCCTTTAAAATGATCATGCACTCATTAAAAATTAATTAACTTGATTGATTTAAATTAATCGGGTTAATAATTTTTTTAAGGAGAAGATACACATGCTTTTGAATTAACCAACCAATACTTCTTTGGCTTAATCATCCAATACTTCTCTCTAACGACTAAAAAATTTTAAAACTTTAAAAGTTTGTTAGGACTACTCCTATATCAAATTGAAGTATTTTAGAAGGTGATTTTTTTACAATATCATCTCAAGAAAAAAAAAATTATCTTCATCTTAACTTTAATTCTCTTATCTAAAGGAATAAACTGACCTAAAAGAATGTGTTGGCATCCATGGAGATGATTCAACCAATATTGGTATCATTAAGTTAGTGACTAAATCGATGACAACACTATTGGAAAGAATGCATCTACAATCTAAAGGAATCAAGTCTTAGCCAGAGTCGAACTTTGTTCTTTAAAGACCTTAGGCAAAATTATTAATTATGCCCTAATTTTAATATGAATAAGACCTCCATGAACAGATCCTTTTGTTCCTTTATTATTGATTTTTCTGATGAATTGCATGTTGCATGATCATTTCTTCCCCTTGCTAATTCAAGATTATGACCAAGCAAGTGGAATCAAACCAAATCCACATAAACCTAAACAAAAACTTAAAAGGAAAATCCATGATTCAGAGGGAGTCTCCAAATTTATTGGCACCTTAAAAATATAGATCTTACCTATTAAGGGTAATTAGGACTAGAATAATTAACAACAAAATTTAACTTGCTAAATAATACTAGAGAAGTTTTGGATGAGAGTGAGTTAAGGAAGTTCTGTCAATACATGTCTAGGAAGATATAACTTAAACCTGGTGTATTTGGCTTAATGGAACTAGCTGAAGCTACTTCTTACTAATCCTAGCTGGTTAGACCAAAGTTTGTACTAAGTTCAGTGGGTGAGACTATTTTAAAATTTTTTCAAGGCGTGATTACTTTAATGATGTCAAAGTGACTCACCATAACTTAGAAGTTTATCCAAAGAATGTCTATTTTTTTTAACTCAAACTAAACTTAAATCTAACACAAGTTAAATTAAACCCTGAAATTCAACTTAACTGATCTCATAAAATTCTATGATTCCTTTGTCTGAAAATTTAGACGAGGTCAGATGAAAAATAATTAAATTTAAAATTAAATTAAAGTTAAAGTAATTTAGTTAATGTATTACATCAAATTAAAAATTATTTTAAAAATACTATACAAATTATTTTAAAAATCTTTTAAAATCCTTTTAAAAATTATTTTAAAATCCTTTTAAAAATTATTTTAAAATCCTTTAAAAATTATTTTAAAATCCTTTTACAAATTATTTTAAAAATCATTTTAAAAATTATTTTAAAAAAATCCTTTTAAAAATTATTTTAAAAAATCCTTTTATTTTTTTAAAATTCTTTTTAAATTCTTTTATAAATTATTTTAAAATTCTTTTAAAAATTATTTTAATAATCCTTTTAAAAATTATTTTAAAATAATTTTAAAAATACTTTAAAATTATTTTAAAAATCATTTTAAAAATATTTTTAAAATTATTTAAAAATCATTTTAAAATTATTTAAAAAATCCATTAAAATCATTATAAAAATTATTTTATAAATCATTTTAAAATAATTTTAAAAAGGATTTTAAAATTATTTTTAAAATAATTTAAAAATTATTTTGAAATTCTTTTAAAAATTATTTTGAAAATCTTTTTAAAATTATTTTAAAATCCTTTTAAAAATCCTTTATAAATTATTTTAACACTTAACTAAAACTTAAAAACTTTACTTAAAACTTTTACTAAGACATAAATTAAATCTAACTTAAAACAAAATAAAATCTAAAATGATAATATACGATAATTAAATAATAAGTGTTATTGGAAAAATAACCTTATAAAATTTATTTAATTTTTTTAAAAAAAAATTAGGGACAAAACAGAACTCGTATGAAGTTATTAGCAGAGGAAGTTGATTTAATTAATAATTAATTAATATAGTAATTAATTGAAGTATAAGAAGAAAAGAGAAGTGAACAGAACTCTAGGAAACTTTCTTTTCCGATTGAATTCGTGTTCTCACTGTTCATGTGTCTTGTCCCTCATGTGCGTCGCCAACCATGGATCGCCGATCATTGGGCATCGAAATTGACGATCATGAAGATCGAACGTATCCGGTGCAGACCTAGTCACTAGTGTCGGATGCGACATCGACAAGAGTGGAGGCCAGTCCCTCTCGGCTTGCTCGCGCCAAACATCTTCATTGTCGCCGCCCTACTCCCTAAGCCCCAGCGTAACTCGACCGCCGTCACCGCCTCCTTGCACTGGACCATCATCACCATTCCTTTTGGTCCCAGCCATCACAACTCCGGCGAACAACGACAAACAACTGATTACAACCATCTCCACCCATCGACGCTAGCCATCCATCAACGTCGGTCACCAATAATGCCGATTGACCCTTTACTCTGGCCACAACATGAGGTTTGACAAATCCTTTGGGTGTTTTGTGTTCAATTTCTTGGTTTCGGCCAACACAACTTTGGCTAGCATTGTTCCTCGACGATCCACAACTCTAGCTATCCTATTCTGGCAGTGAACCCCTCCAGCTATGAGCCACCAGTGACCACCTTAGATTTGGGTGAGTTTTGAGTGATGAACTTGAAGTAAACCATAATGTAGTTAGTGTATGGAATGGATTAGAGTTTAGCTTAAGGTTAAACCTAATCTAATTACATTAATGACATTATAAGAATCCTAACCTAATCAATTAGATGAATTGGTGAGAATTAGGTTTAATGGAGGCTAGACCTAATTCAATCAAAGAGTTGGGTTAATTGAAGTTAATCAATGATCGTGTTCGATTTTGATTTCCCTAATTAGTTTGGGATTTGACTTGGCAAAAATTATATATATATATATATGAGATGTGTGACCATTTATGCCCCGACTATCATGCTAGCGATGTTATACTGTAGCATAGATGTAGAATATTAAACTAAGATACTCGCTTGATATTTATTCATGCCTGAGTATTAGTAGGACCAAACCATAGTGCAGGATATCGAGTATCTTACCTGATCCTTGTTTGTTATTTCAGCTTAGGCCTATATGTTAGTAAGGTCATACTATAATGTAGGATATCGAGTATCCTATGAGACCTTGTTTATTATTTAGGCTCATGCCTAAATGCTAGTGAGGTTTGGCCCCTCTTTCAATATATTGTTATACCCGGTGTCGACCATTGTTTCTGTTTCATGATTGAGAGATTCGTCAGCAATTGTTGTTATACTTGATATGCTAGTGAGACTATACCACAATGTAGCTAGTAGAATTCACTCTTGAATGTGATTGTTACTGCTTACTTATTATTTCTTATTTTTACACTTATATATCCTATCTGCCCATGGGATCATCCGTAGTAAAGTGTTCTCCTGTAGATAGTGGTTGTTTATTTATCATGTTTGCCCATGGGTCCATCCGTGGTAGAGTATTCTTCTACAAATAGTGACTGTTTACATACCCTGATTGCTCACGGATCTATCCGTGGTAGAGCATTCTCTTGCAGTCAGTGGTTGGGGAGCTAGACAGTTATCTCATCCTGTCTGCCCATGGGACCATCCATGGTAGAGCTTTCTCCTGTAGACAGTGACTAGTTATATATCCTAACTGACCATTGTTGGTTGCTACTCGGAAAACCTAATGGTTTCACTATACAAAAATTTTGTACAAAGGTCTGAACCTTTTCTTAGCTACCATGTGTTCTTTTAAATTAAACTTGGATCGCCTGCAGAACTTAACACGTTTAATCTAAAGTTTAATTTATTTGTTCTTTTAGGTTTAGACTTGGATCTCCTGCGGAACTTAACACTTTCGATCCAAATCACCTAGGTTATTAATTTCATTAAATATTAATTTCCAAAATTGGCTTCCAGTACTGACGTGGCGAGGCACATGGCCTTCTTGGATATGAGAGCAACCACCACCGACTAGACAAAGCCTTTTAAAGAAAGCTAATATTTAATTTCCTTAAATAACTTTAGGTCAACCGAAAAGAACAATCAAATCACAAGGAAAAAGAAAAACAAAAGAACACAACATCGAAAATAAATTCGAAATACTAGAATCTGATGTCTCTTGTATTTGGTATTTTTACAAAGAACTAAAACTAGCATGATGCGGAAAAACATTACTAGTTATACCTTTCTTTTGAAGACAAAGACCTCTTGATCTTCTACCGTATTCCTCTTCTAACCTCAGACGTTGTGTGGGCAACGATCTTCCGAGATGAGAACCACCTTTCCACCTTCCTTCTTTCTTCTAGATTTCAGCCACAATAAATTTCTTCAAGGATGAAGAATTTCGGCCACCACCAATGCTCCAAGGGATACTAGAGACGAGGCTTGCTTTCTCTTCTTCTTCTCCTTCCTTGATCCGGCCACAAACAAGAGCTCCACCAAGAAGATAGGTTTCGGCCAACAAGAGGAGAGGAGAGAAATATGGTCGGCCACCAAAACCAAGGAAGAGAGGGAGGAAAAGAATAGAGGTTGTTCACCCATGAAGGCTCCTCCACCTCCTCTTTTATAATCCTTGGTGATCCGGTGGTCAAGGCAGGGGACCCCATTGCAAGATGTCAGCGCCACATGGAGATTAAAGGGTCGGGGGGTCCACCGGAGGAGGATGAGCCGACCGGACTCGGAAGAAAAGGATAGACCGATCGGCTAACCGAGGAGCATCCAACAGTAAAAGGTGCCCTGACAGGGGTCGGGGTTCCGACGCTCAGTTGAAACAATGTCTAAGGGTCGAGCGGAAGGCACTCGCCCGGAAGTCTCCCCAGCATATCAATGCAGGCGACAGGCGAGACGTGAGGGGCGTGCCGCCCGGACGACGCAGGGGATGAGGGCCGTCCGGACGACGGTCTCCGTCCAGCTGGCCGGACGTACGTCCCGGCTGGCGGTGGGTAAAGGGGGACAGGAACATCTTCTGACAGCCGTCAAGTCCTATGGCTAGGTCATACTCCAAGTCTGACAACGAGGTGTTCTGTTGTCCCATCGAAGACGTGATTGGACTGTAACAGTATGGCGTCAGGTAAGCTTTCTGACACACACTTACCGAAGTATGGGCTTCGGACATGTATGTGCCTCGGTGGACGCATAGGATCTCTTTCACCGCTCTATATAAAGGGTCCTCACCCTTCGCCGGAGGTACGCATTCTACGATTTTTGGAGCCGCTGCTTTGTTACTTGCTTGCCTGACTTGAGCGTCGGAGGGTCGTCGCCGGGAACCCCTTCCCGGCCCAACTTCTTTGCAGGTGCGCCGGAGCGTCGTCCGACCGGCCTGAGATCCAAGTCAGCGACTTGGAGAGCGCCACGTGCCCAGCGTCCGTTGATTCAGCTTTAGGACAGGATCAAATTGGCGCCGTCTGTGGGAACGCTCCTGCATCAGAACGGAAGAGATGGATGAAGCTGGACGACCACACATGGTGATGCTCTCCGTGGAGAAACTCGACGCTCTGATAGAGGCAAGAGTAGCTAGGCTCGTGGAGCAACAGAAGCAGAAGGCTCAAGTAAAAGGATAACGCAGCAGGCCGCCTCCACCTCTGAGGGGGCCGAGCGGCCATGGAGGACCGACCGGGAAGTTTCGCCATCCTCCTGGCCTTGATAAATTTCGACGAGTACATTGTATCCACCTCACTCCACGGGTATTCGGGAGTGGAGAAATTGAGTCAGATCTTATGTTGATCGGCAGGTTAGTTTTTCAGATATAGTTTCTTTCGGGCATAGAATTCATCGTAATTTTTCGAATGAAGGCCTCGAGCTGTTCGGCCGGAGGTATAGTATCCGAGCCAAGCGCCCGATGCCGAAGGCCCCGAGTCGTTCGGTCGGAGATATAATATTCGAGCCAAACACTTGACGAGGAAGACCCCGCGCCGTTCGGCCAGGAGTATAGTATCTGAGCCCAGCGCTCGACAAAGAAGACCCCGAGCCGTTCGGCCGGGAGTACGTTATCCGAGCTGGGTGAAAGGTGCGCTAAATGTAAATTTATATACATTTCGGTCGCCTATGTCCTTGTAATGCAGGAAGCAAAATTATAAAGATGGCAAATATCTTCGCCAACCGGCGGTGTTAAAAGTAGCCTTAAAGGTCGTCGAGCTCCGATGTTAAATATCGAGAGACGAGCCGGCGTCTATAAACGTCCGAGCGGAAGACCGTCGAGCTCCGACGTTAAATATCGAGAGACGAGCCGGCGTCTATAAACGTCCGAGCGGAAGACCGTTGAGCTCCGACGTTAAATATCGAGAGACGAGCCGACGTCTATAAACGTCCGAGCGGAAGACCGTCGAGCTCCGACGTTAAATATCGAGAGACGTCGAGCTCCGACGTTAAATATCGAGAGACGAGCCGGCGTCTATAAACGTCCGAGCGGAAGACCGTCGAGCTCCGACGTTAAATATCGAGAGACGAGCCGGCGTCTATAAACGTCCGAGCGGAAGACCGTCGAGCTCCGACGTTAAATATCGAGAGACGAGCCGGCGTCTATAAACGTCCGAGCGAAAGACCGTCGAGCTCCGACGTTAAATATCGAGAGACGAGCCGGCGTCTATAAACGTCCGAGCGGAAGACCGTCGAGCTCCGATGTTAAATATCGAGAGACGAGCCGGCGTCTATAAACGTCCGAGCGGAAGACCGTCGAGCTCCGACGTTAAATATCGAGAGACGAACCGGCGTCAATAAACGTTCGAGCGGCTCACATTGCAAAAATCTAGCGAAAACCCCTTTGAGGTAAGGCGCAAAGCAAAAGATGGTTAATTAGAATTAAAAATGGGAGCACGTGAACGGGTGACGTTCGCACGCCGAGCGGCTGCCCAATTGCATGGCGAAAGACGTTATTGAAGGCAAGCGACTTGAGTCCACGTTAGAGCGTGAAGCCGAGCGGAAGAGTTTTAAAGAACACTTAATGTGACGAAAGAAAAATTTCTTGCCAAAACAAAAGTTGAAGGAACGGAAAAGATAATCTATTTATGCCGAGCACTGGGCAAACCAAAAAAGTTACAGCAAAAAACAAGTTTGGCCGAACGGCAGGGGAACAAAAAAGTTGATGAAAAGCACTCCTCACGCGTCAAAATCAAAAAGTGCATCAGGAATGGCGCCCATCACGGTAGCCAGATCCTCTTGGGGGATGGTCAGCTCGGCGGGAAGGTGGCCCTTGGTCTTCAAGTGATCCACAGCCGCCTTGATCGCCTCTTCAAAGGTGAGGGAGATCTTGTCAGTAAATTTCTCCCCAAAGGCATCCGATCGGACGAATGCCTTCCTCATTTCCTCAGAGCGAGCCGACTCCCCCTCCTGATACTCTTTGAGCATGGCCTGGGAGGCATCGTTGGCAGCATGGAGAGCCTTTAAATCCCCTTCAAATTTGAGTAGATCGACCGAGCGGCCCTCCTTCTCTGTGGCCAGAAGGGCATCCAGATCCTTGATGCGTTGCTCTAGCCCTCTGATCTCCACCTTCATTCGGTCCATGTCATCGATGGCCTGGCGCTTCCGAGTGGTCGCCATCTTGATCTCCTTATCTCGTTGTTTGACCACCGCTTCAAGCCGAGCGACCTCGCTCGCCAGATCTGAAGTTCGTTTCCGTTCGGCTTCCAGTAATCTTTTGGCCTTCTCCAGAGCGGCCGTCGGTTGTTGGGTGTCCCCTGCGGCTTTAAGTTTTTTCAATTCATCCTCCAGCTCGGCCAACCGATTGCTAATGACAATCTGCTCCACCCAGTTCTGCGAGCAAAAGTGAACAGGTTAAAAACTAAATCCAAATACACGAACAAAGAAAAAGAGCATACCCCGGTGGCTTGTTAAAGGTTGTTGTCGCCGAGCTCCCCAGGAGTCATCGCGGTTATTCGGCGCCGAGCATCCTCCCAAGCTTTTGCAAGAGGGCCCGTCAAGGTGATCTGCTGCTCGGGGACCAATGGCCGATCAGCAGCAGCCATGTATTCCTCCGAGGGGAGGCGCAAGACGGTTTTAATTAAATTTGGGCCGCTCGGCTCGCTCTGAGAAGCTTCGGCTTTACCGGATGGCCCACCGGTGGACGAGGAGGGAAGCTCGCCCAAACGCCTAATACGGCGCAGAGTTCTTGAAGGGCTGGACGGCGGCACCTCATAGCTTGCCCTCGGAGAGCCATGTGGGGTCGGGGTACTCTCTAGAGAAATGGTCCCCGATAACATCGGAGCATCCGCGCCCCGCTCGGGCTGTGGCTCATCAAAGGCAGTTGATGCAGATGCCGGCTCTGGCCGTCTGCGCTTCCGAGTGAGCAGGGGAACATCATCGGCCGAACGACCCTACACCTCGGCTTGGGTAGAAGGTTCTGTGCCGCCCGCTGCCTCGTCGTGAGAGGTAGTAGCTGCTAAGGCTTCAGGGGCATCCTGAGTCCCCTCACCTACTTCGCCAGTCGGATCAGCTGGATCAAGGCCCCGCTCGGCGACCTCCTTGTTCTTCACCGCCTTAATCTGAGCGGCCTTCAACTTGAGCTTCTCGGTCGCCTTAGCACGCCACATAACTTCAGCTGCAGAAATAAAGATTAAATCAATTAGAACAAAAGAAAAGGGAGGGATGAGAATCGCTTACTCATGCTGCAGGGCAGATCGGCTGGGGTAGAAGACAGGCCGAATACATACATTACTCCCGGAAGGAGCAGCTTGTCAATGTGATAGCGCTGACCCACCAACCGCTCGGCCGCATGAAGGTATGCCGCATCGCCTCTAAATTTGCCGAGCTCCGGTTGCGCAGGCATCGCCGTCTGCCACTTGGTGCGGAAAGTTGGCGGCTCGAGAAAACGCACATAGAAAAAGTGCTCCTTCCAATGTTTGTTGGAGCTCGACATATTATCAAAAAGAACGAAACCTATCCTAGACTGGAAAATAAAGGTACCCCACTCGGCTTGCTTGGGATAAAAAAAGTAGTGAAAAATCTTAGGGTCGAGGGGGATGTTGTTCAGTTTAAAAAGGACTATCACTCCGCTCAACAGCCTAATGGAGTTAGGGACTACCTGGCCGAGCGGAATGCGAAAATAATTGCAGACTTGTAAGAAGAACTTGTGGGGTGGAAAACGCAGCCCGGCCAAAAATTGGTCTCGGAAGAAAAGAACGGTGCCGGGTGGCGGTTCATGTGGCCGGTCGGTGGTGTCAGCTACTATGATGTGGTGGTCGGTCGGCAGATCATAGGTTCGAGTGAGGCGCAAGACGTCCTCCTCGTCGAACCGACTTTCCATGGTCGAATACCAAAGACCAGGAGCACCGCTGGTCGGCTGTGAGGTACTGGTCATGGTATAAGGCCAGGGATGGACGCGTGATGGAAGGAAGGAGAAATAAAACTAGGAAAGAGTGCGGGATGATAAAAGACATAGCTAATAGAGAGAAGAAAGGAGAGGCAGCAAGGAAAAGGAAGCCTTACGGGCAAGGGAGATGATCGGAAGAAGTTGTAGGGTCGCCGGAGAGCCGGAACGCAAGGTCGCCGGAGAAGAGAGGAGCAGCGAGACGTCGGGAGGAGATGAGGCCGAAATGCGGCGGAAAGCGGAAGTCGGAGCTTTATAAGGGCGGCCGCTATCAATTTCAGCCGTCCGATCCAGGTCGTCGATAACGAGGTCATCATCCAGCCGTTCATTTCAAACGGCGGCTGTCCCATCGGAAGTGACGCCACTGCCATACCCTGACAAGAGAAAGGTAGCCACGTGTCAGCAAGTTACGGGTTAACGCACGTGGTTGACAGACACCTCGACATAATTTCCAAGGCACGGGCAAGATATCGCCGAACGGCCGAGCAACCCTTAGCCTGTCCGAGCGGACTAAGGTATCGGTCGCCACTCGATCAGATCGGCAGTCCAGTCAGTCGGACTTCACGTCCTTCGACTAGACTTGAGGGGAAGGCAAGTGATCCGGTGGTCAAGGCAGGGGACCCCATTGCAAGAGGTCAGCGCCACGTGGAGATTAAAGGGCCGGGGGTCCATCGGAGGAGGATGAGCCGACCAGACTCGGAAGAAAAGGATAGACCGATCGGCTAACCGAGGAGCATCCAACAGTAAAAGGTGCCTTGACAGGGGTCGGGGTTCCGACGCTCAGTTGAAACAATGTCTAAGGGTCGAGAGGAAGGCACTCGCCCGAAAGTCTCCCCAGCATATCAATGCAGGCGACAGGCGAGACGTGAGGGGCGTGCCGCCCGGACGGCACAGGGGATGAGGGCCGTCCGGACGACGGTCTCCGTCCAGCCGGCCGGACATACGTCCCGGCTGGCGGTGGGTAAAGGGGGACAGGAACATCTTCTGACAGCCGTCAAGTCCTATGGCTAGGCTATACTCCAAGTCTGACAATGAGGTGTTCTGTTGTCCCATCGAAGACGTGATTGGACTGTAACAGTATGGCGTCAGGTAAGCTTTCTGACACACACTTACCGAAGTATGGGCTTCGGACATGTATGTGCCTCGGTGGACGCACAGGATCTCTTTCACCGCTCTATATAAAGGGTCCTCATCCTTCGCCGGAGGTACGCATTCTACGATTTTTGGAGCCGCTGCTTTGTTACTTGCTTGCCTGACTTGAGCGTCGGAGGGTCGTCGCCGGGAACCCCTTCCCGGCCTGACTTCTTTGCAGGTTCACCGGAGCGTCGTCCGACCGGCCTGAGATCCACGTCAGCGACTCGGAGAGCGCCACGCGCCCAGCGTCCGTTGATTCAGCTTTCGGACAGGATCACTTGGTCTTGGCAAATAAGGAAATTTTAATAAAAACTTCCTTAATTCTTTTGCCATGAAAAGGAAAATTTTATTTAATTAAAAATAATTTTTCTTCTCATTATTATAATGGTCGGCCACACCAAATTTCCAAGCAAATAAAAATTTAAACACAAATTAAAACTTCTTTATTTGCTTCCGGAAATTTTATAAAAAAATTCTCCAATAATTTTATCCCTTCATGATTGGTTAATAAAAAGAAAATTTTATAAATTAAATCTTTCTTTAAACATGTGGATAATTTCCAGAAAGTTATCTCTAAAAATTAAAATCTCCTTTCAATCTACAGATAAGGAAAGATATCAAATCTTTTCTTAATCTTTTGTAGACACTAATAAAAGAGAATTATTAATTTTAAACTTTCTTTTAAATCATGAACATGGTTAAAAGGAAAGTTTTTACCAAAATTAAAATCAACCTTTTAATCTACAAATAAGGAAAGAGATTTAGCTCTTCTCTTAATCTTTTGTAGAATCTTATAAAAGGAAAGATTTAAATTTTAAACTCTCTTTTAAATCATGTTATCCACATAAGAAAAATTTAAAAAATAAAAATCCTTTTATTTTAATTTGGGCCGGTCACACCAAGCTTGAACCCAAGCTAGGGTCGGCCACCTTGAAGCACCCATGAACCAAACTTTGGCCGGCCCTAGCTTGGTCTCTAAGCTAGCTTGGCCGACCCCTATGGAATGGGTAAGAAGGTGGGTATAGGTGGGTATAGAACTCTATAATTAAGAGGCTACGATAGGGACAGAGAGGAGGAATTGGTTTTGGTCTCCCGATAAAATTAAGCATCCCGTGTTCGCCCCGAACACACAACTTAATTTTATCAATAATAATTCATTCCACTAGAGAACTATTATTGAACTACCGCACCAATCTCAAATTACATTTTGGGCTCCTTCTTATTATGAGTGTGTTAGTCTCCCTGTGTTTAAGATAACAAATGTCCACTAATTAAGTAAGTTATTGACAACTTAATTAATATCTAGCTCCAAGAGTAGTACCACTCAACTTCATCGTCATGTCGGACTAAGTCCACCTGCAGGGTTTAACATGACAATCCTTATGAGCTCCTCTTGGGGACATTCTCAACCTAGATCACTAGGACACAGTTTCCTTCTATAATCAATAACATACACTATAAGTGATATCATTTCTCAACTTATCGGGCTTATTGATTTATCGAACTAAATCTCACCCATTGATAAATTAAAGAAATAAATATCAAATATATGTGCTTGTTATTATATTAGGATTAAGAGCACACACTTCCATAATAACTGAGGTCTTTGTTCCTTCATAAAGTCAGTATAAAAGGAACGACCTCTAATGGTCCTACTCAATACACTCTAAGTGTACTAGTGTAATTATATAGTTAAGATAAACTAATACCTAATTACACTACGACTTTCCAATGGTTTGTTCCTTTCCATCTTGGTCGTGAGCTACTGTTTATAATTTATAAGGAACCGATAACATGATCTTCTGTGTGTGACACCACACACCATGTTATCTACAATATAAATTAATTGAACAACTACATTTATCATAAATGTAGATATTTGACAAATGTGATTCTTATTTCTAGATAAATGTTTATACCAAAAGCTAGACTTTTAGTATACATCCTAACAACCATGAGATCCATTCATGGTAGAATTTGAGCTAGTCAGAACTTGTTATATGCTTGTTGTATGCTAGTTATGCATATGTTCGTGCAGGTGTAGAGGTACAATATGCACTCCTGATTTATTGGTCACACCTGTTTAACCAGGTTAGTGGAGTATTATTATTGTTGATTATGCTTCTAGTTAGCAAACGTTTACAACGACACTCTTATTTTTGTAGTAAATATTTTCCTAAGATTGTCCCCATTGATCTTCTTTTGCTATTATCATGGACTATCTTTTTGTACCTGCGGAATATGTTATACTCACTACCACTTGCTTTCCCTTTTGTTTCCAGGTTAGCAGGTAGATGACATGTTGTGTCATTCAGAGGTCTTGACTGCTAGTCTCATGTCATATCGAGAGTTTTTATTTCTGTTGTTACTCTTACTCGTATTTTGGCTTTTTGAACTACTTCAGGTATTGTATAACTGTGTGTGGATTTCTGGACTTTTGGTGTCCTTTTGTCTGTTATGTATTTGCTAAGGTAAGTCGTACTGTATGCAGTCTAGTTTCTTAGTTTGTATGGTTGTGTTTGTTTTTAGCCATGTGGACTATAGATATTATCTTGTATTAGCTTGTGGCCCTATATTCAGGTTTCATATGTTGTCATAAGGAGGGAGATGTCGTCCGTTTATCGGACAGGGTCTCCCTCGGGGACAAAAACACTAAATAAACTTACATTAATTAAATAAAGGTAAACCTAAAGTTTACTTAAATTATGTAAATAAATTAACTTAAAATTTAAATCCTAATTTAAATTAACTTTAATTAATAATTTGTCTTAAGTTAAATATAATCAAAACTTAAAATTAACTCAATCAATTAACTTAAATAAATTAAAATAAAATTAAAACCAATATTTTCATTAGTCAATTAACTTAATCAATTAATATGAAATTTAAGTTATTTTAATCAAGTAAGATTAAATTACTAAATTGAGTTAAGTAAAAGTTAATATAATGATTAACTATTATTGAGTTAGTAACAAATGATTTCATTTAACCTAAAACTTAATTTTAACTAATTTAACTTAATTCAATGTTAATTTTTTTTAATAATTGATTAATTTAAATAATCTTATTTTAATCAAACTAAAATGAACAATTATAATAGGTATATAGAACATACTTATGTAAATAATATATTTTACTGAATATAAGTGTTATTCACACTAAATCCCTTAAACACTTAGGTAGAACTTCTTATAGCTAACAAAGATAATCAGAAGATATTATGTTAAGACCTTAAAAATGTGTTGCACAATTTAAGATATCCAAATCCTAGTATGAATTAAGGTGGAGTGTTAACTTAAGGCGGAGTGCTAAACTAAAGGGGAGGGTATTTGGAAATTCCTTTCAAAAGAGTTCTATCTCAATTTTTTACAAAGTGTTCATTAAAATTTCTTTTGAAACCTTACTTGCTTTGGAAATGATTAAAAATAATATTTATTTTGA
The DNA here is from genome assembly GCF_018446385.1 of Zingiber officinale. Classification (NCBI taxonomy): domain Eukaryota; kingdom Viridiplantae; phylum Streptophyta; class Magnoliopsida; order Zingiberales; family Zingiberaceae; genus Zingiber; species Zingiber officinale. The sequence continues at coordinate 95,739,769 of NC_055987.1, read as the reverse complement.
ATAATAAAATGGAAATATTTTGCAGTTGCATTGAAAACTACTTTGAAAAATGTTGAAAGATATTTTTGAAAAAACTTTGACAAGTTTTGAAAAGCTTTATCAATCCTTGTAAACATCTATCTTTACAAAATGTTTTGTTTTTATGTTTTTAAACATTGGAAAATCATTTGCAAAATGCTTTGTTTTTGAAAATTCCTTTCAAAATTTCCTTAATTATTTTGGAAATCTTTTATAAATTTTGAAATCCTTTCAAAATTACTTTGAATTTTTTTCATTTACTCCTCCCTACAATAAAGTTTTTTTTTGAAAACAATGTATCTTTGTAAAATTTATTATTTTCAAAAACATCTTTTCGAAAATACTACTTAAAATTTTGAAATCATTATTTAAAAACTTGCTTGAAAACTAAGTTTGCAAAGTTTGTTTTGTTAAAGCTTTATTTAAGTTGTCCAAAAACTAGCTTTAGTTTGGTAAATCAACTAACTCCTTGATTGAATTGCTATTATTTCTACCTGATACATGGCATTATTTTTTTTTGATGTATGCCAAAGGGAGAGAATAGTGGGTTAGGTTAGAAAAATTAAACTTACTTTACTCAATTTAACTCAATGCTTGCTTAATTATATTTTTTTTCTAACTTTAACTCATACTATCATTATATCAAAAGGGGTGGAGATTGTTAGTGCATGTTGCACTGATAATTAGGTTTTGATATATGACAAATAGGTTAAAGTTAGATGTGTTATTTGTCTAACCTTTCTACCAAGTGTGCAGGAGTTGACTGGTCTGAAGGACCTGACACCAGGCTGAAATTCAGCTAGGTCTGCGGGACCCGATAACTAGTGTAAAGCCCAGATAGGTCCGCGGGACCCAATATCTTGCGGGAAGTTCAGTTGGGTCCTCGAGACCTGACAACCTGCCTAAGTTCAGTTGGGTTCGTGAGACTTGACAACTGGTGAGAATACCTAGTGGGTCAAAGACAAAGTCAAACGACTACAATTGGTAAGTGGAGGTAAGCAACTGAAGGAGAGATCCAGTGAGGACACATTCCCGGTTGAGGAAACTATCGACGTTAGTTTAGCTTAGATCCATTTGGAAAACCTAAGTTAAGACATTGACTAGATCTTGGTCTAGAGGAAACAGGATATAATTACTACTACTATCATATTTTTAATATGCTAACTCTATTTTGTAGGATAATTTTTATGCCTGGATTAACTCTTTTTTTGTAGGGAAGTGAAGGCTGAAATAGAGGGTCAGGGCGCCCGAAATTGGTTTGGGCGCCCATACCAGCTAAGCCCGCGAGTCCCTAGTTAGGCACCCGGGTAGTCCGAGTGCCCAGAGATGATCTAGGTGCCCGAACTACAAAAGTTACCTAAAAGCTGAGTTGGAGTGTGACAATTAGTTGAACCCCACATCAATGGTCCATGCCCCCAGACCCCTCCGAGCGCCCAGAAGTGGATAAACTTGACGGATCAAGTTTCGACGAGAGCTCACAACGTCAGCATGGTCCAGGCATCCGAGAGGAACTCTAGGCGCCCGAAATGAGCCTATATAAAGGCCTTCAACCAGCAGCTTTAGAAGATCATCTGCTAAAAGTTTCATTCTTGCGTGCTGCTTGGAAAAGGCTCCGACGATACCGAAAGACTACTCTAAAGTTCGAAGAATGAAAGATTTCAATTTTCTTTCTATTTGTCGATAACAATTATTTCAGTTCTTATACTCAATACTTATAACACATTATTCAAACTGATAGTGATTGCCCAAAGAAAGTAATCGACAATCATGAGCCTTGGAGTAGGAGTCATCATAAGCTCCGAACCAAGTAAAACTTGACTTTGTTAGTGTTGTTGTTTGTTTTTTTTCCGCTGCGTAACTTATTTTAACTCATGAGTTCCGATGAAGCTATTCACGCCCTCCTATGTCTTTACGATCCAACAGCATATTGCTAGCACCATCATATCCTTGGCCTCTAATTTTCTTAACCCGGAGATCATGATGAACAAGAACGTATGATATCTTTTTTTTTCAAATTCAATGATGATAGAAAAAAATATTTTTATCAAAATCCCATAATTATTCACAACCTCAAGATAATGGTCATTTGCTCCCGTTTAGATATATCTCGTACTTCATCAACAAGAATACAGAAGCATTTATCTCCAACTTTTTCACGAACCATTTTTCGTATTCAATTGACTATCATAATATATAAAATCTCTTTTTGAATTTCTGGAACGATATATTGGGCATTTTTGGGAGCATTCTCAAGTACAAAATTTATTAATTTTTGTACTCATTTTTGCAAAAGCTTTTACCAATTCAAGAAAAATTCCATGATTAGATGAAGATAGGGATTCATTATTACCTCTAAAGGCACAATCTTGAAGTGCTAGCAAACGAACAGTTGCAATTGAGGTCCTAAAAAACAACTGATTTTTCTCCTTTTTTCTCTTGAGATTTAACATGCATCAAATTATCAATATATTGTGAGCACTTCATCAAATTTTTAGCCTTTCTCTCGGATATAGTATGAGGCGAAGAGGTTATAAAACTAATATAAGCAAGAAATGCATATGTTTTTCCTTGAATTACCCTTTTCTAATTGTCAAATTCTTCATTGACCAATGACGAGATATGAGACGAATTAACTTCATTTAGAAAAAGAAAACAATAAAAGCAATATGCCTTATTTCTTGAAGGTGAATACTTTAACTAATGAAATTTCTGAAATTATTTTTTCTAAATTGACTATTTTGACTTCTAAATTTTATAGCCAAATACTTCAACATTTCTAGTTGATATGATATGAATGTCTTATTTCATCTTATACATGAACATGAATTCACATATCTATTTTATTTTTCCTAGATCTTGTTCAATACAAGTAGAAGATCATTACTGGGAGAGAAAATAGTGGGAATTTGGATATTAAGAATGGGAAGACTTTCACTAATTTGATGTTACATTATAGGGACGGTAGAAATTGAAGTGTTTTCACTAGTTTGATGATCTCTCTTCTTAAAGAAAAAGGATATCTTTCCTTTCTTCATAATAGATTGATGTTCTATTTTGAAATAGTTCAAGTTATATCTCTAAATAAGTAATAAAATAATAGTTCTATAAATAAATAAATAATAGTTAATCAATAGTTCAAAAATACAATGAATTGTATGATAATATCTTGAGATAAAATATAAATTGTGATTTTATTAAAAAATAAAACCCTAAAAGTTATGGACCTAAAAAATAATATAATTTATACATAGAGCAACTTTAAAATAATAATTAATCGTAACTTATATTAGAAAATAACATAATTATAAAAAAACTAACTTTTCTTAGATTAAAATCCAAAATAAGCAAGACTCGATATCTAACTAAGATCACACCGTTCACAATTTTAAGCTATAATGTAAGAGACAAAAATGAGTGGACAGAGAAAGAAGAGAATTGAAGAAGTACCTGACATTCAAGACTTGACTCGTCTCGTCGCCTGACTCACCTCGTCGCCATGGAGATGTTTGTCACACAAAGAAAATAAATCTAAAACTAAAACCTTGAAAGGATATCAGTACAACTCATGTTATCATCCGTCTCTGTCTACCACCAGAAGGATATATGTACCACTTGAAAGGGTGCATGTATCACCCGAAGGATTGCAAGTATTGCATAAACGGGTGCATCTACCCCTTAAGGAGATGCATCTACTAACCTAAAGGGGGGTTTTGATAGACGAAGGGGCGTGTCAAGAATCTAAAGGAGGCATGACCTGAATCATCCCACCGTCACCCCCCTAGTTCAAGTCATTGACATGTCAAACAAGCTAACTAGATCTTTTGTTAGACCAATCTCATTAATTGAGAGGATTCTAACACAACACAAAACTCATCTATTACTGAGATTCTGTTTCCGTCTTGATCCGAAACGTGGTTGCAAACTCAGGAATTTGATTTGAAATTTTCTACGTTGTAAAAGTTAGAGCATTTATGCTGCCATCATCTTGCTAAAGCTATTATTCCATCTTAAATCTGGACTCTTCACCTAGTCCCTTTTTTTAGAACCTATGTAAACTTTTTAGTTAGCCCACTAAAGCCCACTCCTTTCACACTCAAAGCCCAACCCACCTAATTAAATTCAAACTCTTCCAATTTTAATCGTGGATCCATCCGTATTCGCTAGTTGTTTGTATGATGTTTGCTTGTTCTCAGGTTCAACTGATTCATCGTTCTTTCCATGGGAGATGTAATTTCGATGTAAGCATCTCCAAAATCTGTTAAGACTCTTCTTACGATTGTTTTTCAACCATTTTATTCTTGTGCAGAGTATTTTTTGACGACTGCTCTTGTCTGTTTCTCTTATCAAGCTGAAAGATCTTATTAGTTTTTTTTTTAAAACCTATGCATGAGATTTTACCAAAAGTTAAGACATTGTGAGCTTCAAATTGTTCTTTATTTTTTCGGCTTTTTATTGAATCACGTAGATAAGTTTTTAAAACTATCAAATTATATAAGATAATTTTAAAATTAATAAATCGTATATCCATTTTCCATTTTATCCCTATCAATCGACTGATTATTTTGATAAGTCGAATCGATTTTGCTCTATGCTTAAATATCAAAATTTTAAATAAATTAATCGACTATTTTTTAATAAAGTTAATTTTAGGTAAAATCGGTTGATATATCAAACAATCTCGGATTGACATAAAATTAATTTTTATATGTTTATTTATCTCTTGATTATATCCATGCTCTTAAATATTGATCCGGCAGTAAGAATGGGGGGACCCCATTTAGCAGAGTCAACGCCGCGAGGAGGGCCAAAGGCCTTGGCCGAGCGGATAAGGAGGGCGACGACCAGCTGAGGCTTCCGAGCGGAAGCAATATACCCCGCAGGAGGCGGGGTTCCGACGCTCATGATGAACAGTAGGAAAGGCCGAGCAGAGGGCCTGCTCGGCCGAAGGAATAAAACATCAACACTGCGAACAGTCCAGAGTACATGACCCAGAAGCTCCCGCGCGGATCAGAACATCCGATCGGCCGGATGCGAGGAAACGGCAGACCGGTCGGACGATTGACGGGGAGTAAGAAAAGGCAAGGATAGGAACATCTTCTGACAGCAGATGATATGCAGGATCCTAGGACATGGGCTCACTGTCTCATCAAGGACATGGGCTCACTGTCCCATCAAAGACATGCTCACTGTCCCATCAAAGACGTGCTCGTACTGTAGCAGTAAGGAGTCAGGCAAGCTCCTCTGACAAGCCCATACTGGGTATGGGTTGAGGACACGTGTGTGTGCCTCGGTATATGTACATTAGCCTCCTCAGAAGTCTATATAAGGCCTCCACTTCTTCAACCGGAGGTACACGAGTCTTCATCTTTGAGCCACTTCCTTCATCTATTCCCTCGTCTGACTTGAGCGTCGGAGGGTCGTCGCCGGGACACCCCTCCCGGCTCGGTTTTGTTACAGGTTCGCCGGAGCACTCGAGGATTCAGCAGGGAGCGCCACGTCCCCAGCGTTCGTTGACCCCTGGTTCGGACAGGATCAATTTGACGCCGTCTGTGGGAACGCACCTGCATCCGAAAGGGAACAATGGACGAGGCTGGACGACAACACACGGTGACGCTTTCGACGGAAGAACTCGACGCTCTGGTCGTTATGAGGGCCGCCAAACTTATGGAGCTAAAACAGAAAGCAACCGCCGAGCGGCCGGAGCAACAAGCAACATCTGCATCGGGTGGCCGAACGGAAGCACCTCAAGCCACCGTTGCATTCCATCGGGCCTTATTCCGCACCCCTGAAGCCGTACCAGCTCGGAGAGATAGAGGATCTTCTTCCGACGAAATGCCTAGACGAGACGCCAGAAAGGGGAAAGCTCCCCGAGCGGACTTATCTCCCGAGCGGATTAATCGCCAATTTTCGGAGGCTATTGTACGAGACCCTCTGCCTAAACATTACGCGCCCCCGGCGATCGGCGAGTACAATGGAACAACAGACCCGGATGATCATCTGAGTAAGTTCGATAACACAGCTACGCTCCATCAATATACAGATGGAGTAAAATGCCGAGTCTTTCTTACAACTCTCTCGGGATCGGCTCAACGGTGGTTTCGGAGGCTGCCGGACGGATCCATCACTAGCTTCAAGGACTTCCGAACAGCCTTCCTCCACCACTTCGCCAGCAGTCGGCGTTTTCAAAAGACAAGTGTCAGCTTGTTCGCTATCAAGCAAGAGCCGAGAGAATCGCTTCGAGCTTACATCCAGCAATTCAACCAAGTGACGATGGATATTCCAACGGCCACATCGGAGACGATGATGAATGCCTTCACGCAAGGCCTTGTGGACGGGGACTTCTTCCGGTCGCTCATCCGAAAGCCGCCCCAAGATTATGATCATATGTTGCACCGGGCCAATGAATATATCAACGTGGAGGAAGCGCAGGCAGCCAGGAAGAAAGAAACACCAACCGAACGGGCTCCTCCTGCCGAGCGGAGACCCTTGGCCGCTCATCAACCGCCAAGAGGACCGAGGGCTGAAGCAATCCGATCCCCCCATGCCAGATCACACGTACAAGAGGTAGCTGCCGCTCGGCCCAAGCCAAAGAAGAGATGGACCCCTATGTTCTGCTCCTTCCACCGGACGGATACGCACAACACGAGGGATTGTCGAAGTCTTCCCTTCGTGGCTAATCCCGTTCCCAGGAATGCCGAACGGCGGTCTCCTCCCATCGACAGGAGACAAAGGACCCATGAAGCCGACCGGACCCGCACCGAGAGGCGACATCAACAGACGCCCGATCGGCACCGATCTCCAAGACAGGAGAATCGACGGGCGTCCAGAGAACGGTCCCGACCGTCCGCTCGGGAAGAGGAGAATAGAAGCAATATTGCCCGAGGCGAGATCAACGTTATTGCTGGTGGGCCGACCGGAGGAGACTCCAACCGAGCCAGAAAGGCGGGCGTCCGGCAGCTACAGATCCACGCAGTCGGTTGTAGCCAAGAGCGGGCAAGTGGACCGGAAATCACTTTCGGGCCCGGAGACTTAGAAGGAGTAGAAGTGCCCCACGACGACGCTCTGCTCATCAAAGCGGTAATAGCAAATTACACTATTCATCGCATATTTGTTGACACAGGGAGCTCGGTCAACATTATATTCAAGAAGGCGTTCGATCAGCTGCAAATTGATCGAGCCGAGCTGCTGCCCATGATAACGCCGCTCTACGGGTTCACGGGTAACGAAGTGCAGCCGGTCGGACAAATACGGCTGGCTATCTCACTGGGAGAAGAGCCGCTCAGGAGGACGCGAACAGCAAACTTCGTGGTGGTGGACTCTCCCTCATCATATAACGTCATTTTGGGACGACCGGCGCTCAGCGAGTTCCGGGCGGTTGTCTCCACCTTCCACCAGAAGATCAAATTCCCCGTGGAGGATAGAGTAGGAGAAGTACGTGGAGATCAGCTAGCAGCTCGGCGGTGCTATATAGAGATTATCCGAGCGGAAGGCGCAGAACAGGCTTCTGCTCGGAAGGCGCCCCGGATCGAGGTGCACGCCATAACCGAGAAACCTCCTGCTTTAATTTATGATGAAAAGGAGGAAGTTCAGATCCATCCGACCCGATCGGAGAACACGACTTTTATTGCCTCTGATCTGGAGGAGGAGCAGAAGGAGGAGCTGATCCAATGCCTCCAACGAAATCATGATGTCTTCGTCTGGTCGACACATGAGTTGCCCGGAATTTCCCCAAGCATAGCGCAGCATGAGTTGCATGTCCGACCGGACGCTCGTCCAGTGAAGCAGAGGAAAAGGGATTTCAGTGCCGAGCAGAATGCAATCATCCGGGCGGAAGTAGAGAAACTTCTGGAGGCCGGCCATATACGCGAAGTGCAGTTCCCGAGCTGGCTGGCTAATGTAGTATTAGTCTCCAAGCCGGGCGGCAAGTGGAGAGTCTGTATCGACTTTCGGGACTTAAACAAAGCATGCCCCAAAGATTTTTATCCCCTGCCCCGGATAGATCAGCTGGTGGATTCTACGGCCGGCTGCGAATTAATTTGTATGCTCGACGCCTACCAAGGCTATCATCAAGTGCCGCTCGCCCGGGAAGATCAAGAAAAAGTAAGCTTCGTAACGGCCGACGGCACATATTGCTACAATGTGATGCCGTTCGGATTGAAGAATGCCGGGGCCACCTATCAACGCTTGATGAATAAAGTGTTCAAGGAGCAGATCGGGCGGAATCTGGAAGTTTATGTGGACGACATTCTTATCAAGTCCGCCCGAGCGGCCGATCTCTTCAAGGACATGGAAGAAACCTTCCGAACGCTTCGCAAATATGGAGTCAAGCTAAATCCCCAAAAGTGCCTGTTCGGAGCAAAAGGAGGGCGTTTCTTGGGATACATAGTGACCGAGCGGGGAATCGAAGCCAATCCCAGCAAGGTGAAAGCTCTGCAAGACATGCCGCCTCCAAGAAATACAAGGGAAGTGCAGCGGTTGACCGGTCGGATAACTGCTTTGTCCAGATTCATCTCCAAAACCGCCGACCGGAGCCTACCATTCTTCAAGATCCTGCGCAAGGCTACTAAGTTCCAGTGGGATGAAGAATGTGACCGAGCATTCGAAGAATTGAAGACATATCTTAATTCTCTGCCTATACTTGCCAAGCCGATCGGGGGTGAGTCACTTTATATTTATCTGTCGTCAACTGAGCATGCTGTAGGCTCAGCAGCGAAGAGCAGCCGGTGTATTTTCTGAGCCATATTTTAAAAGATGCTGAATCTCGTTACACCGGGCTCGAGAAGTTGGCCTTTGCTTTAGTTCTAGCCGCTCGGCGTCTTCGACCATATTTCTTGGCTCACACCATCATTGTCCGGACGAACAGCCCGCTAGGAAGGGTGCTGTTAAATCCAGAAGCGTACGGATGGCTCATCAAATGGACGACAACTAAGTGAATTTGACATCCAATACCAGCCTCGCTCGGCGATCAAAGCGCAATCCTTGGCTGGCTTTGTGACCGAAGTGCAAAAGCCAGAGCCGGAAGCTCTGTGGAGAATATATGTGGATGGGTCTTCCACTCGGCTCGGAAGTGGGATTGGAATATTGCTGCTCTCGCCTCAAGAAGAAAAGATGCACTTATCCGTCCGGCTGGATTATAAAGCTACCAACAATGAAGCAGAGTATGAGGCCCTCATAGCCGGATTACAGGCAGCACGGCATGTGGGAGCCGGTCGGGTGACACTTTATTCAGATTCACAGTTGGCCGCTCAGCAACTATCTGGCACCTTTGAAATCAACAGCGCTCGGCTTAAACTCTATGCTGAGGCCTTTGAAAAACTCAAAGCTAATTTCCGCGAGGTTCTTATCCAGAAGATTCCCCGAACGGAGAACCAGGCAGCCGATGAGTTGGCCAAACTAGCAAGTTCTATGACGCCGGTCATTATCCCGAAGCCAATTGAACAAGTATCTTTGGTGGCACATGTTGACCGGATGGAAGGCCTCAGATTTCCGGACGACTGGAGGACACCCATCATAGAGTTTTTGCGCTCGGGCACCACTTCTGCCGATCGGGAAGAAGCCCAGCTGCTCAGGAGGAGGGCCGGTCGGTTCACACTCATCGGCGATCAGCTCTACAAGAAGGCTTTCTCTCGCCCGTTGTTGAAGTGTGTGAGCTCGGAAGACTCGGCTTACATCCTCCAAGAGGTACATCAAGGATCGTGTGGAGGACATCCGGGCGGACGATCACTAGCCAAGAAGATTTTGCTAGCTGGATATTTTTGGCCAACCTTACAAATGGACGCCGCTCGGACAGTATCTACGTGCCTCTCATGCCAGAAGTATCACAACTTCTCACACCGACCGGCAGAGGAGATGAAGACATCAGCCGTTTCATGTCCGTTCGATCAATGGGGAATGGATATTGTGGGTCCATTCCCGATGGCGACCGGGCAAAGGAAATTTTTGCTGGTGGCGGTCGATTATTTTTCCAAGTGGGTGGAGACTGAGCCACTAGCCAGGATCACCGAGCAGATGGTCAAAAAATTCATCTGACAACACATCATCTGTAGGTTCGGTATCCCTCGCCGGTTGGTTTTCGACAATGGGCGGCAATTCACAGGGAAGGTGCTAGAAGACTGGTGCAAAAGCTACGACATCGAGCAACACTTCACGTCCGTGGCATACCCCCAAAGCAACGGTCAAGCCGAAGTAGCCAACCGGGAAATTCTCCGTATTCTACGCACTCGGCTCGACCACGTGGGGGGGAGTTGGCCGGATGAAGTGCCGGGCGTTTTATGGGCCATCCGGACGACTCCTAAGGAAGCAACGGGCGTCACACCTTTTCATCTAGTGTACGGCGGCGAAGCAGTCATTCCAGTTGAAGTCGGCGTCGAGTCCGTCTGGGTCTAATTGCACGATGAAGGCAACGCCGATCGGAGGAACATGGAGCTGGATTTGATTGACGAGGAGTGAGCCAAGGCATCCGTTCGGCTGATGGCATACCGTCAACGAATGAAGCAAAACTACAACCGCCGCGTCATTCCCCGATCATTCCAGGTCGGCGACCTTGTCTGGGTCCCTTCAAAATCACCGAAAAACTCCGCTCGGGTGCGTATTATTTGGAGGATGAAGACGGTCGGCAGTTGGATAGGCCGTGGAGCGCGAACCACCTCCAGCCTTATCGGGCGGGATGAAAGGTGTACCACTGTAAATCATCCTGTGTACTTTTTTCGACCGAATACTGGAAATGCAGAAATGAAGAATCAAGAGAACAAATATATGGCACCGTCACCGATGAACGAAGGCCCCGCGCCGTTCAGACGGAAGTATATTGGTCGAGCCAAGGTGCTCGACGAAGCAAACCCTGAGCCGTTCGGCCAGGAGTACGTTCTCCAAGCTAGGAGGAAAGGGCGTATGACCCGTGCTGTTCGGCCGGGCATAAAAATAGTTCAAGCACGAGATGAGTTATGAAGGCCAAGGTCGCTCGACCTGGTAAGGAGTTAGCCTTGAAGGCCGTCTAGCCCAGACGTTAAACCGTAGAGCCGCGCCGACCGGCTATAAATATCCGCGCCGACGAGCTCCGTCGTTAAAGATCGAGAGACGAGCCGGCGTCTATAAACCCTCCGAGCGGGAGACCGACGAGCCCCGTCGTTAAATATCGAGAGCCGCGCCGACCGGCTATAAATATCCACGCCGACGAGCTCCGTCGTTAAAGATCGAGAGACGAGCCGGCGTCTATAAACCCTCCGAGCGGGATACCGACGAGCCCCGTCGTTAAACATCGAGAGCCGCGCCGACCGGCTATAAATATCCGCGCCGACGAGCCCCGTCGTTAAACATCGAGAGCCGCGCCGACCGGCTATAAATATCCGCGCCGACGAGCTCCGTCGTTAAAGATCGAGAGACGAGCCAGCGTCTATAAACCCTCCGAGCGGGAGACCGACGAGCCCCGTCGTTAAACATCGAGAGTCGCGCCGACCGGCTATAAATATCCGCACCGACGAGCTCTGTCGTTAAAGATCGAGAGACGAGCTGGCGTCTATAAACCCTTCGAGCGGGAGACCGACGAGCTCCGTCGTTAAATATCGAGAGACGAGCCGGCGTCTATAAACCCCCCGAGCGGAAGACCGACGAGCCCCGTCGTTAAACATCGAGAGCCGCGCCGACCGGCTATAAATATCCGCGCCGACGAGCTCCGTCGTTAAAGATCGAGAGACGAGCCGGCGTCTATAAACCCTCCGAGCGGGATACCGACGAGCCCCGTCGTTAAACATCGAGAGCCGCGCCGACCGGCTATAAATATCCGCGCCGACGAGCCCCGTCGTTAAACATCGAGAGCCGCGCCGACCGGCTATAAATATCCGCGCCGATGAGCTCCGTCGTTAAAGATCGAGAGACGAGCCGACGTCTATAAACCCTCCGAGCGGGAGACCGACGAGCCCCGTCGTTAAACATCGAGAGCCGCGCCGACCAGCTATAAATATCCGCGCCGACGAGCTCCGTCGTTAAAGATCGAGAGATGAGCCGGCGTCTATAAACCCTCCGAGCGGGAGACCAACGAGCTCCGTCGTTAAATATCGAGAGACGAGCCGGCGTCTATAAACCCCCCGACCGGAAGATCGACGAGCCCCGTCGTTAAAAATCGAGAGCCGCGCCAACCGGCTATAAATATCCGCGCCGTCGAGCACCGACGTTAAATATCGAGAGACGAGCCGGCGTCTATAAATCCCCGAGCGGAAGACCAACGAGCTCCGTCATTAAAAATCGAGAACCGCGCCGATTGTCTATAAACATCCGCGCAACGAGCATTCACAAAAACTAAATTGTTTAAGTCCGATCGGCCGTCGGTTTGTTAATACTTCGCATTTACTGAATGCAAACAGTATAGCCAAGCGCTAAACGATTTCGAGGAAAACGAGTTAATTGATTAACCTGATCGGTTGTCTAGTGGGAGACACGTATAGCTTAACTGACTCTACAAATGAGCACCAAACAGACAGAAGAGGGCAATAAAGGACCGACAAAAATGGAAGCAAAGGAATACAATTAGGCCGAACGGCACGTACAAAAATTTTACATCCGCCGAGCGGATGAAATACAGTAAGTACTTGGAAGAACTCGCCTCACTCCGGGTCCTCAAAATTGAAAAAGGCATCCGGGATATCGTCAATCATGGCCGCCAGGTCAGAGGCGGGAATGTGCATTCCCGCAGGAAGGTGGCCACCCTTCTTCAAGTACGCCACGGTGACCTTGACCGCCTCGGCGAAGGTTGATGAGACGTTGCCGCCGAATTTTACGCCGAATCGTTCCGAGCGGAGGTAGTCTTGGCGCGCTGCTACTAGGCGGCTCGGCTCTCCCTCCTTATATTTTCTGAGTACCGCCCGGGAAGCAGTTAAGGAATCTTGGACTGCCTTCAAGTCCATTTCAGCCTTTGCGCGTTCTGCCGAACGGTCTTCCCGTTCGGCGTTCAGCTGGGCCTCCAGATCCTTGGATCGCTGATCTAGCGCACGGACATCTACTTTCATCTTGTCCAGATCAGCTATCGCTCGCTTCTTCCGGGCAGTAGCGCGTTTGACATCCGCTTCGCGCTTCTTGATTTGGCCCTCTAGCCGAGCCACCTCTGTAGACAGGTCGGCGGCCTTCTTCTGTTCGGCCTCGCGGGCTTGTTTCTCCCGCTCGGCCGATGGACCCCCCGACACTTGGAGTTTCTCCAGGAGATCCTCCAGCTCGGCTAGCCGATGGCTAGTGGCGATTTGCTTAGCCCAGCGCTGTAAGGAAAATAATAAAATGAGGAACCGGACAGTAGCCTGGCACAGAAAGAAAAATGAATTCACCTGAGTGGCCTGCTGCATGTTGTTATCGTCGAGCTGCTTAGGCGTCATGAGGGCCACTTGAATCTGGGCATCCTCGAAGAGCTTGGCGAGCGGGCCCGTCAGGGTTATTTCATGAACGGGGCTTGATGGCCGATCGGCGGACAGCAAATATTCCTCCGATGGAAATCGGAGGGTAGTCTTGATGGTCGGGTGGCCGGACGACATTTCCTCGGCCGCACTCGCCTTGCCCGAGGACTCCCCTATGGTATAGGTTTCGCCCAACCGTCGTAAGCGACGGCGAGTTCGTGGAGGAGAACCGGAGGGCTGTGCGGTGGGCGAGGCCACTGGAGTCCCGATCTGCGACGGCGTGCGATCTGGCGAAGCTACCCCGATCGGCGCCTGTGGTCCACCCTCTTGGGTCGGCGGAAGGCTGGAGTCTCTTTGACGTTTTCGCCGAACTTTCAGTGGGGGATCCCCGACCTGGGGGACCCCAGCTCGGCTGGGGCAGAGGAAACAGGGTTCGCCTCAACTTCCGTTGAAGCGGATGGGGTAACTTCTGTTTCAGGGGCGGACTGCGTCCCCCCCTCTCCGTTCTTTTTTAGTCGCCGCCTCAATTTCCACGGCCTTCAACTTCAAATGATCGGTGGCCTTGGAGCGCCACATGACTTCAGCTGCAATGGAAGAAATTAAAATCAGTTAGACAAAAAAGGTGAAGAGAGTAAAGAGTCCTTACTCATGCGGTAGGGGAGATTTGCCCGAACGGGAGATAATCCGAAAATGTATAACACCCCCTTGAGAAGCAACTGGTCGATTTTGTACCGCTGACCAGACAACCAGTTCGCCGCATGAAGGTAGGCCGGATTGCTTCTGAATTTGCCGAGCTCCGGCTGGGTCGGCACAGCGGTCTGCCATTTGGTTCTGAATGCTGGCCGCTCGGGAAGTCGGATATAGAAGAAAAACTCCTTCCAGTGCTTGTTGGAAGTCGGCATATTATCAAAAAATTTAAAGCCTATTCTACTTTGGAAAATGAAAGTGCCCAGCTCGGATTGTTTGGGGTAGAAGAAAGAAGTGGAATATTTTGGGGTCAAGTGGGATACTGTGCAGCTTAAAGAGGACAACCATCCCGCTCAGCAACCTAAAGGAGTTCGGCACAAGTTGGCCGAGCGGGATGCGGAAATAATTACAAACTTCCAAAATAAAGGGATGGGTAGGAAATCTAAGGCCGCCCTGAAATTGGTCCAGAAAAAAGCAAATGGTACCGATCGGCGGGTTATGGGGCCGATCGGCCGGGTCGGCTATAATTATTTCATGGTCATCAGGGATCCCATACGTCCGAGCAAGACGCCGAGCACCCTCTTCATCAAACCGACTCTCCATGGTCATATACCAAGGGCCATGTGTTAGGACCAAAAGTAGCTAGAGGGGGGGGGGGGTGAATAGCTCGTCGCGTTCGCTCGGTGCTCGGCGTTGCTTGGCGTTGCTTGTTTCTTCAAGAATATGCAGCGGAAAATACAGAAACAAATGCAACAACGCTAACACGGTTGGTTTACTTGGTATCCACCTCACAAGAGGTGACTAGTCCAAGGATCCACACCACGCACGCACCCTCCACTATGAAAACACTCCTTTTCGGTAACTACCGAGGGCGGAGAAGCCCTACAAGACTCTCAGTACAAGAAGAAAGGAAAGGGAAACAAAATACAAGCGCAAAGCTTACAATGAGTACAGAAAACCCTAACGCTAGCTTCTCTTCTTGCCTTTGATCCGCCTCTTGACTTGGAAAGCTTCCAAGATCCTTCAAGAACTGGCGATCTGATCTTTGAGAGCGCTGTGGAGGAGCTGGCGAGTAATCTGGAGTGAATCGGAGAAGCGATGTCGAAGGAAATGAACGCCTGCGGCTATAAACAACGCCAACGGTCGGATCCCGATCGATTCGAATGTTCCTAATCGATCGGGGAGGCTTTGGATCGATCCACGGATCGATCCAGAGCGCCTCTGTGCTCTGGAAACGCGCCTGGATCGATCCATGGATCGATCCAGCGCTTATCGCGCGAAGATGCCGCGTCCCAATCGATCCACTGATCGATTGGGACCTCTGGATCGATCCACGGATCGATCCAGAGGCTCTCTGTTCGTTGGGACAGGTCTGGATCGATCCACTGATCGATCCAGAGCCTGGATCGATCCACTGATCGATCCAGTACTTGATTTTTGTCCAAAACCAAGTCCCAAACCTCCCAAACCAACATCCGGTCAACCTTGACCTGTTGGTATGTCATGCCTAGCATCTAGTCACTCCCTTGACCTGCTAGGACTCCCTTACCAAGTGTCCGGTCAATCCCTTTGACCCACTTGGACTTTTCTCTGTGCCAAGTATCCGGTCAATCCCTTTGACCTACTTGGACTTTTCTTTCATGCCAAGTATCCAGTCAATCCTTTGACCTACTTGGACTTCCCAGCACCAGATGTCCGATCATCCTTGATCCATCTGGATTTTCCCTTGCCTGGCTTCACTCACCAGGACTTTCACCTAGCTTCACTCACTAGGGTTTTCCATCTGCCTAGCTTCACTCACTAGGACTTTCACCTGGCTTCACTCACCAGGATTTCCATCTGCCTAGCTTCACTCACTAAAACTTTCACCTGGCTTCACTCACCAGGATTTCCATCTGCCTAGCTTCACTCACTAGGACTTTCACCTGGCTTCACTCACCAGGATTTCCATCTGCCTAGCTTCACTCACTAGGACTTCCTTCTGCCTGGCTTCACTCACCAGGACTTTTCTTCTGCCTGGCTTCACTCACCAGGACTTTCATCTGCCTAGCTTCACTCACTAGGACTTCCTTGTGCCTGGCTTCACTCACCAGGACTTTTCTTCTGCCTGGCTTCACTCACCAGGACTTTCATACTGCCTAGCTTCACTCACTAGGTCTTTCATTTTGCCTAACATCCCAGTTAGGACTTCCCAGTCAAGTATCCAGTCAACCTTGACCTACTTGACTCTTCTTCAATCAATATCTTATTGTCAAACATCTAAACCCAAACCAAGACTCAGCTTGGTTACCCAGGTCAACCTTGACCTGAGGGATATTGCACCAACAATCTCCCCTTTTTGATGTTTGACAATACCACAATAACACTTACAATCCCATATGTAAGTTAGGCTAATCCCATAGCCTCCTTCTTCATGCCACTAGGTAATGAAAGCATAAATTAAGCTCTTCATTCTCCCCCTAAGAGGGCAAACTCCCTCTAGGTAATGAAAGCCTAACTTACTCCCTTTCATGAGTCCTTTCATTCTCCCCCTATGACCTTCCCATAGGTAATGAAAGCCTAAACTTAACCATACATTCTCCCCCTATTGGCACACATCAACCCATCGTTGGACACACATCAACCTATGCTCCAATTCTGGGCACACTTCAACAAATCCATTTGTTGAAGACTCTCCCCCTGAAGAGTTGCTCATCGTTGTTCACAACATCACTCGTTGTGATCAACACGATAATGAAGGTCCCATACCCTTCATTTATCCTTAACTTCTCCCTCAATGTAGACAACTACCCAACCTTGAGCATTATCTACCACTTGAGTGTCCACTTGAAATAATGAGGATATCCACTCCCCATTTCTCCCCATTTCAAGTTTAAATGCTCAACCTTGAGCAAGTTCACAACAGAAGGTTAACCACCTTCCAAGGTTCATGAAAAATAATTTTCATGTCTTTAAAGAGTCCCTCCCCCTAAAGACATGGTGGTAACTGCTGTCATTGCACCAACAATGACTTGGAATCCCTAAACCATTAGGAAACCCAAATTTAGAAGTTTTGAGGTTCAAATATTCAAAATTTGAAACAACCTCAACCTAAACTTCTACTTAGTCTTCGTTAACCAATCCATCCTTCTTTTCAACATGAAAACACCCTTTGTATGTATACAAATGTATTTAAGGGGTTTGGAATGGTTACCTAGACTCAAAGGGGTTCAAAGATGCTGAAATCAAGCCTTCCCAGCCAAAATCAGCAACTTGGATCGATTGGAGTTGGGTTCCAATCGATTGAACCTTTCTGAATCGATCCACTGATCGATTCAGACTCCTGATCGATCGGCTGATCGATCCAATGAGCTTCTGCTCAAGTGCTTGAATCGATCCATGGATCGATTCAGAACTCCAATCGATCCATGGATCGATCGGAGCTCGATAGTTGCTGAAATTCCATTTCAGTCAACTTCGAAACCCTAGAAAATTCTACAAAATCCAAAATTATGAAATTTCGTGTAGACATTATTTAGGCATACTTAATCATGGAAAAATAGCTTTCTATGAAAATACATCATATTTTCAAAGATTGACACAAACTTGAAAACTTGCAAAAACTTTAGTGTTTTTCTTCAAGTTTGTGTCTAACTATTCAATGGTGATTACTATCAAAAGATAGCCTTCACCAAGGTTTTCCAAAAACATTTTAAAAACATTTTCAAAACCAATATCCCATCACATTCCTTGGGCTTAATGCACATGACTTGTACATTAGCTTTCCCAATGATGGGAAAACACATAACTATGTGTTTTGATGAATTTAAAACTCAAAAGAATGCACTAAATCAACATCTTGAGTTTTGTTCATCATCCTAACTTCTCACTTGTATATAATATGGACAAAACACATACAAGTCACCTTATAGTCTTTGTGAGATGTAGATTTTGGTTTTTGCCCTAATCTAGGGATCATGCATATTTATCTAGGCATTTTAGAAATGTTAGACATCCACCTAGGATGTCACTTGTCAATAAGTGTCGTTAAATGCCATTTGTCCTTAATTACAAGGAATTAAACTTAATGCATGATTATGTTATGGCATACATCAAAAGAAAATAATTTTCAAAAGAAAATATCCTATTACTACATGATGTATGAATGTCATGACATGGTATTTTTGGATTTTCCATAATAAAACATGAATGCAAAAACTAGACATGATGTCATGGCATATGATGGGCAAACAATCATGGCAAGATTTAGCATAAATAAAATATACCTAGATTAACTATCTAAGTATCCTTAAAGTCTTAGCTAAACTTACACCTTAAACCTAGATTGCCCTAAAGTGCTACAAGAGAATGCCAAAACCTAAATTGGCATTTCTAATTTCCTTGATTTAATGTATGCCAATTGAAAATAAACATGTCCTCAAAAGTTGGCATATTCCATGTTTCCTCAAGAGTAGCACTTTTAAATTTAAGGCCCGGTTGCCTTAAATTGCCTAAGAACATACCAAAATCTCAACTTGATAGTTCTTATGGTTTTACCAATTTGTGCCATTTTAAGATAAAAACAATTTTCACCATTTGGCACATTTTACTCTTTCAAGGAGTAATCAATAATTCCATTTCATTTTCAAAGGTTAACTAAAACCTTGAAAATGCTCCTTGAGTGTCAATTTCCTCAAAGTTGGGTTAACTACCCTTCTAATCGGAGTTGACACTCTCTAACCCATCTATGGGGTAGAGAAGATGCTCCTAGGAACCCAACACCTATTGGTGCTCCTTGGATGCTCTAGGTACTCACTAGGGATAACTTCCCTAGATACCTTCCTAGTGACCTTGTTGGGCTTCTTAGAAGCCTTGGTCACATTTTCTAGGTCAACTCTAGGGATAACCTCCCTTGTGACCTTGTTTGTGACTTTCTTAGACTTCTTAGAAGTCTTAGTCACATTTATTGCAAAAATACTCTTAGGGATGACTTCCCTAGTATTTTTGGCTTGACCACTAGACCTAGGGTTTGTTCCATAACTATATGGAACTCTATGGTAAGAGGGCACATCCTTCTTAGCCTTTGGTTTGTATCCCAAACCTCTATGGCCATTAGATGACCTTTGTCCTCCTAGACCTAGGTTATACTCATTTTGCCCTAATAGGATATTTTCCATCCTTTTTAGGGTCTTTTCCATTTTATCAAGTCTTGACCTCAAGACTTGATTTTCTCTCACTAAGTCCTTAGTATTTGACCCATGAGCATTTTTGTTTCTAGGCTTGTATCTAAAATCCTTAGAGTTTTCGCCTAGATTTTTACCTACAATCCTAGCCTTAGGTGTAGTAGTTTTAGCATGAAAAGCTATATGTTTTTCTTTAACACTATCATGCTTTCTATTTTCATGGTAAATAGCATTAAAATGATATAAATTTGAACTATCATGCTTTTTACCATAATGTAAAGGAGTAGGCTCAATAAATGTTACATTCTTCTTTACCTTAGAGGCTCCCCCTTGACTAGAGCTTCCTCCATGAGCCTTGACCATCTTCTTCCCCTTGGGGCATTGACTTCGGTAATGCCCTTTTTGTTGACACAAGAAGCACACAATGTGCTCCTTGCTCTTCTTTGTCCCGGGTGTTGGGCTTCTCCCCCTTTGTGTCACTGACCCTTTTTTTGGCCAAGTTGGGACACTTGCTCTTGTAGTGCCCACTTTCCCTACACTCAAAACATATTATATGATTTTTATTTTTAATTGAAACATTTATACCTTCTTGTGTAGGGGTGGTGCTTTCTCCTCCATGTGATGTGGATGTAGGGGCTTCCTCTTGATCCGATAGTGATGCTCCTCCATTTGATTTTTCTTGACTTGTGGAGGTGGAAGCTTCTTCATCCTCTTCATCTCTTGACCCGGATGTAGAAGCTTCTCCTTCTTCTTGATCCGGTGTCACCAAGGATTGCTCCCCCTCAATCCTAGAGGTGGAGGCTTCATCATCTTGAATATGAAACAAGGAGTATGCTCCCTCCTTGTTCCCTTCGTTGCATTCCCTTGAGGATGAAGCATCTTGGATTTCCTCTTCTTCGGAGGTTGAGCATCTATCAACCTCAGAATCCTCCTTTTGGTCTTGCTCCAAAGAGTCACCCTCTTTGGATTCTTCATGATCTTGTACAGTGGAGGGGATCTCTTCATGAAGTTTGGCCAATTTGCTCCAAAGCTCCTTGGCATCTTCAAACTCTCCAATTTGTTCCAAGATGTTGCTTGGCAATAAATTGACCAAAAGCTTGGTCACTTTGTCATTGGCCTCACATCTTTGGATTTGGTCTTTGCTCCACTTGCTCCTTTTGAGTACTTTGCCCTTGGAATTTGTGGGAGCTTCAAAACCTTCCATGAGAGCAAACCATTGCTCTATCTCCATCATAAGAAAATTTTCGATTCTTGATTTCCAAGAATCGAAGCTTGTAGATGAATATGGTGGAGCCACCCTTGTGTCAAATCCAAGTCCATCTTGGAATTGCATCTTGAAGTTGAGCTTGATAGAATCTTGAACTTGAAGAATTTGCTCCAACTTCTTCACCCTCTAGCTTTTCTTGATATGTTTGCCCCTTCCGGCGGTGATTCCGGTGAAGAGCAACCTTGCTCTGATACCACTTGTTAGGACCAAAAGTAGCTAGAGGGGGGGGTGAATAGCTCGTCGCGTTCGCTCGTTGCTCGGCGTTGCTTGGCGTTGCTTGTTTCTTCAAGAATATGCAGCGGAAAATACAGAAACAAATACAACAACGCTAACACGGTTGGTTTACTTGGTATCCACCTCACAAGAGGTGACTAGTCCAAGGATCCACACCACGCACGCACCCTCCACTATGAAAACACTCCTTTTCGGTAACTACCGAGGGCGGAGAAGCCCTACAAGACTCTCAGTACAAGAAGAAAGGAAAGGGAAACAAAATACAAGCGCAAAGCTTACAATGAGTACAGAAAACCCTAACCTTAGCTTCTCTTCTTGCCTTTGATCCGCCTCTTGACTTGGAAAGCTTCCAAGATCCTTCAAGAACTGGCGATCTGATCTTTGAGAGCGCTGTGGAGGAGCTGGCGAGTAATCTGGAGTGAATCGGAGAAGCGATGCCGCAGCCATCACACGCCTGCAGCTATAAACGACGCCAACGGTCGGATCCCGATCGATTCGAATGTTCCCAATCGATCGGGGAGGCTTTGGATCGATCCACGGATCGATCCGACCATTCTCGAAAGCGCTGGATCGATCCATGGATCGATCCGGCGCTATCGCTGGGACCCCCCAATCGATCCATCGATCGATTGGGACCTCTGGATCGATCCACGGATCGATCCAGAGGCTTCTGTTCGCTGGGCAAGGTCGGGATCGATCCACTGATCGCTCCAGAGCCTGGCTCGATCCACTGATCGATCCAGCACTTGATTTTTGTCCAAAACCAAGTCCCAAATCTCCCAAACCAACATCCGGTCAACCTTGACCTGTTGGTATGTCATGCCTAGCATCTAGTCACCCTTGACCGCTAGAACTCCCTTACCAAGTGTCCGGTCAATCCTTTGACCCACTTGGACTTTTCTCTGTGCAAAGTATCCGTCAATCCTTTGACCTACTTGGACTTTTCTTTCATGCCAAGTATCCAACAATCCTTTGACCTACTTGGACTTCCCAAACACCGGATGTCCGATCATCCTCGATCCATCTGGTTTTTCCTGCACGGCTTCACTCACCGTGACTTTCACCTAGCTTCACTCACTAGGGTTTTCCATCTGCCTAGCTTCACTCACTAGGACTTTCACCTGGCTTCACTCACCAGGATTTCCATCTGCCTAGCTTCACTCACTAGGACTTTCACCTGGCTTCACTCACCAGGATTTCCATCTGCCTAGCTTCACTCACTAGGACTTTCACCTGGCTTCACTCACCAGGATTTCCATCTGCCTAGCTTCACTCACTAGGACTTCCTTCTGCTTGGCTTCACTCACCAGGACTTTTCTTCTGCCTGGCTTCACTCACCAGGACTTTCATCTGCCTAGCTTCACTCACTAGGACTTCCTTGTGCCTGGCTTCACTCACCAGGACTTTTCTTCTGCTTGACTTCACTCACCAGGACTTTTCTTCTGCCTGGCTTCACTCACCAGGACTTTCATACTGCCTAGCTTCACTCACTAGGTCTTTCATTTTGCCTAACATCCCAGTTAGGACTTCCCAGTCAAGTATCCAGTCAACCTTGACCTACTTGACTCTTCTTCAATCAATATCTTATTGTCAAACATCTAAACCCAAACCAAGACTTAGCTTGGTTACCCAGGTCAACCTTGACCTGAGGGATATTGCACCAACACCATGAACATCCACAGTGGGTACGGAAGTACTTGCCATGACTGAAGTATCAAGAAAAAGAAAGAAGGAAGCCGAAGGAAACTCGGAAACGGAGGACAGACAAGAGTTCGCAAGCAGGGGAACGAAAGGAGTTCCACGCGAAAAGGAAAGGCCGAACGAAAGGAAGGGAGAAGCTTACTGAGGAAAGGTGAACAGAGAAGATCACCAGAAAGCCGAAAACCACCAAGAGGCGAAAGCTAGGACAACCGGAATGAAGCAGCCGCGGGCACCTTCGACGGAGGACGAGCGATGAAACAGAGAAATGCGGCGTAAGGGTGGAGACGAAGGCTTTATGCGAACGAGGCTGATCGACCTCGTCTGTCGGATGCAGGTCACGAGAGACGAGGTTATCATCTAACCGTCCATTTCAAAGTAATCGCGTCCCATCGTACGGATCATCACCGCCACGCGAGAAGAGCCACGTGGCACTCTGTCACCAGGCGCAATTAATGCGCCCATACCGCGCATGCTTCGACTTAATGGAAAAGATTTGCGCGATTTTCGAGAAGATTTAGACAAGCAAACATCCACGCTTGAGGCCAAGACATTCAGAACGAAAAGTCGAGCGGATGATGAGTTATGAGGGCCGAACGGCTCTAGGTATATCATAAGCGGCGGTAAGATGACGACCGCCCGTTCGGACACATAGTCCAGTCAGTCGGACTCACTGCCTCCTTCGACTAGACTTGAAGAGGAGGCAAGTGATCCGGCAGTAAGAATGGGGGACCCCATTTAGCAGAGTCAACGCCGCGAGGAGGGCCAAAGGCCTTGGCCGAGCGGATAAGGAGGGCGACGACCAGCTGAGGCTTCCGAGCGGAAGCAATATACCCCGCCGGAGGCGGGGTTCCGACGCTCATGATGAACAGGAGGAAGGTCGGCTCGGCCGAAGGAATAAAACATCAACGCTGCGAACAGTCCAGAGCACATGACCCGGAAGCTCCCACGCGGATCAGAACATCCGATCGGCCGGACGCGAGGAAACGGCCGACCGGTCGGACGATTGACGGGGAGTAAGAAAAGGCAAGGATAGGAACATCTTCTGACAGCAGATGATATGCAGGATCCTAGGACATGGGCTCACTGTCTCATCAAGGACATGGGCTCACTGTCCCATCAAAGACATGCTCACTGTCCCATCAAAGACGTGCTTGTACTGTAGCAGTAAGGAGTCAGGCAAGCTCCTCCGACAAGCCCATGCTGGGTATGGGTTGAGGACACGTGTGTGTGCCTCAGTATATGTACATCAGCCTCCTCAGAAGTCTATATAAGGCCTCCACTTCTTCAACCAGAGGTACACGAGTCTTCATCTTTGAGCCACTTCCTTCATCTATTCCCTCGTCTGACTTGAGCGTCGGAGGGCCGTCGCCGGGACACCCCTCCCGGCTCGGTTTTGTTGCAGGTTCGCCGGAGCACTCGAGGATTCAGCAGGGAGCGCCACGTCCCCAGCGTTCGTTGACCCCTGGTTCGGACAGGATCAAATATCAATTTAACTCAATATATTGAGAACAATAATTTTTTTTTGAACATGAATATATTTGAAAAAATTAATTCATGTTAAAAAATTATTATTCATCCGAGGTCAAATATATTGTTCTCAATATATTGAGTCAAATTGATATTTGAAGACATGAATATAATTAGGAGAAGTAGATGAATACATAAGAACTAGTTTCATATCAATCCGAGGTCATTTGATCCATCGGTCAATTTTATCCAAAATCAATTGATAGACTAAATGACTTCGGATTGACATGAAACTAGTTCCTACGTATTCACCTATCTCTCCTGATTATATTTATATCTTTAAACGTCAATTTGACTCGATATATTGAGAGCAATAATTTTTTAAACACTAATATATTTTAAAAAATAATTTGTATTTAAAAAATTATTGCTCTCAATGTATTAGTGAAATTGATATTTGAGGACATAAATATAAATAGAAGAGCTAGCTAAATATATAAGATTTAGTTTCATATCAACTAGAGATCGTTTAGTCTTTCAATTAATTTTGGACAAAATCGACATAAGATGACCTCTTCATACTTGAAGAGGCTCATCCTTATGATTTTTTAGTCATTGCAATCTCTAGTTTAAGTTCCTTATCTATTTGATTTGTTGTGTCAAATTGGTTAGTTCGATTTATCCAACTTAGTTGATTAAATGAGCATGTCTATAAATTAGAATATAGTAGATACATCAAAACATAGATATGAAACACACCTAATGCTAACACTGCCTATAAGTGGTTTCATGAAAGATCTTATCTTATCAAAACAAAGATAGATGACAAAAGTAATACAATGAAAGTACAGCAATGGAAACAATACAAAATTAGACCTTTTGGCATTGCTTGATTTGATTTTTCTTTCTATTAATTGTTTATTATTATTTATCATTGATCTACTTTGTTTCCTTTTTTTATATTTTGCTTTTTCTAAACAGCTTGATTTTTTTTCAATGTCAACACTTATTAAACTTCTATCATTGTCAACAACTATTGCACTTCTCCATCACTATCACTTATTAGACTTCTTCCATTATATAAGATATTCTAATTATTTTTAAAATATATTTCAATTAATAATATTTTGGAGAAAATTTAAGTTCTAACTACATTTTTTATATTAAATTTAAATCTCAATTAGTATTCTATTTCTAGAGAAGAAATTTTAAGAATGAAATTATTTGTTATCAAATTGTCATCTATCATATACTATATTTATTTATAAAGATGTTTGGCTCTTAAAAAAAAGTAATAATTAAAAATAGATAAATAAAAAAAATAGAAGCCGGTAAATTATTTTTGCAACATAATCTTTAAATTTTCATTTATTCTAAATTCGGTCACTGGGGGCCCTGCATGCGCGATGGTAAAAGGAATGTATTAAATATTTTGTGAAAGCGGAAGGAGAAAGGGAGCTCTCGAGATCTCATCGCGCTCGCGTTTTCGATCAGCGAACCGCAAACCCTACTGGATTTCGCGAGGTATTCACGGATCTCGATATCGCCGGAGCCATGATCTCCGCAAGCAAGCTCAAATCCGTTGATTTCTACAGGTTCGGCCTTCTCATTCCTCTTCCTACTACTCCATGGATCTATCCTCCCTTCCACCGAACTGTATCGCATTCGGGTGGATTCTTGTTGTGATCTCTCGGATCCTCTCTTGCTGCACCTAGTCGATTGCCTACTTCTGTCGTGTCTTGATTCTTAGGTCATCTGCGATGAACTTCCGTAGGCAAAGTGGAATCTTTGCGCGGCTGTTATTCGTGGATGAGGAAATGGAGAAGGCACAGTGGAATTTTTAGGGCCGCAATTGTCGGTCGTGGACGTTGAGTTGAGCCACTGCGCTAGTTGCCTATCGGGTTTATGAAGCTTAAAACGAAACGGTCTTATAAGTTATGCATTCTTCCGTGTTCTAATTAATGTTCTGGAAACCGTCATTTCGATTGCTACAAATACGTTATGCTTGGGAGAGTTGTTAGAGTCTTAGTTCTCTGTGGGCGGTTTTCAGTTGTCAGACAAAGTTTATTTTAGGCATTTACGGCTGACACTGGGATGCTAATTCTTTTTTTTAAGCCATAACTTTTTGGTTCATTTAACTAAGATTAGCACATGAATTTTCTTACTCATGAAAATGAGCTAACTTGGTGGACTTTGACCGAATTGGTATAAGGCTGTTTCGTTCATCAAAACTGGGATCATCACATTTCAAGTTTTAGAATTTCTCATTTACGAAAATGAATCAACTTGGTGCACTTTGATCATACTAGTTTATTTGACATGTATGTTATAGTTAGTCAAAGTTTGGAGTAGGAAGAAATGTAGACCCTCACAAGTTTTATAAGCTTCAAGCATTAACTCTACTGTTTTGTTGAATTTTTCTTGGATTAGATTCCTTCACAAGCAACAAGCTTGCTTAATTTATCAAACTAAATGACCCTGAATCATACACGATGATGCACCTTTAAGCCTTAGCAATATGTTATTGGTTTATTTATCTATCATCAAGTGTATGTAGCACTAGTTCCTTACTTCAATGACTGGTCTGCCCTGAAAATGTACGAACCTGAATTGGAATCCTGGAAATCCTATTTCATTCACTGATAGTTAGGACCCATTAATGTTTAAATATGATATTTCCATCTGTCATTATTTGAAAGGCTTTCTATGGTACCATACTATGTATCCATATGAATTGTTAACAGCATTGCATGAGCATATGCATTTCAAATATTGCTTTAGTCAAAAATTTGTTCACTCAGCTAATTTATTAATGTTTCTAACTTATAGTAATAATGTATTTTAGAAATAACTGTATGAGAAAATAAAATTAAAGAAAATGTAATGGGAAGAGATCAGTTAATTGGATGAAATATGATAATTGGGGACATTCCTTAACTGATGGTGACATAAAATGAAACCAGGCGTGTCATGAGATTAAGTCACAGAAGCTTTAAGAGGTAATGAGCAATTGGTGTTTATGATGACATGAAACCACGGGGCACCTCCGTAGTCTTGTAAAACCTTGATCTTACAAATACTGATACTAGCCAAAATCTAATAGTAGGTATATGAATTCAAAATTACCTTAACTGTATGTATTTGGAAATAAGTCATTCAATAGGCCTTGCTTAATATTACAAGGCCATGAATCCTGTAATCCCCTTAAAGGACTAATTTTCCAATGAAAGCATTCATTCTTAAGGCTTGTGATTGATATGCAACATGAAATACTAATTGTTTGACCACTTTTTTGTATCTTTGTTTGTGATTATGGAAGGGAAATTAGATTTCTTATCTCAAATTCACAGTATTTTAGTAAAATCTCCATTCAAATAAAATGCCTAATCAGTGAGGGTAAGTAGCCTAGTTCTCTTATATAAGAACAAGGGAGACGTACAAAATTATATAAACTATAAGGGTATTAAACTAATGAGTCATACATGAAACTTTGGAAAAAAGTAATAGAAAAAAGATTAAGGAAGGAGAACACAGTGATCGAAAATCATTTGGATTCATGCTTGAAAAGTCAACAATAGAAGTTATACATCTTCTTAGACAATTAATTGAAAAATATCGGGAACAAAAATAAGATCTACACATGATATTTATTGACTTAGAAAAAACTTATGATAGTCCCAAGAAATTATATTGAGAATTCTAAAAAAGAGAGGTGTTAGCTTAACATATATTGAACTAATTAAAAACATGTACGAGGATATAACAACTAGAGTAAAGACTTTATGCGGAGTAACTGAAGCATTTCCAATAAAGATATGGACGAACTCATTGCACACATTCAAGACACAGTACTGTAGTACATGTTGTTTGCAGACACAGTACCGTAGTACATGTTGTTTGCAGATATTGTTTTGGTAGATGAAACACGTGAAGGAGAAAATACTAAACTAGAATCTCGGCGGGAAATACTATAAGGGAAAGGTCTTAGCTTTAGTAGAATAAAGATAGAATATATGAAATTTAAGTTTAGCAATATTAGACATTATGAGACAATTGTTAAGATAGAAGATGATAAGTTGCCTGGAACCGAGAGTTTTAGATATTTAGGATCATTTTTGTAAAATGATGGAGGGATTGTGAGAGATGTCTTACATAGAATATAAGCATGATGGTTGAAATGGAGAAGAGCGTCGGGTGTTTTATGTGACCATAAAGTACCTCTAAAACTTAAAAGAAAATTCTACAAAACCACAGATAGACCTGCTATGTTATATGGAGCTGCTAAATGTTGGGCTATGACTTGAGCACATGAGTAGAAGAAGAGAGTTGCAGAGATTAGGATGTTAAGATGAATGTTTGGACCTACGAGAATGGACAGAATAAGAAATGACTCAATGAGAGTATTAGAGTGAAAGTTGGAGTTGCATATATTGAGGGAAAACTTCGAGAGACGTTTAAGATGGTACGGGCATGTACTCAGAAGTCCAATAAATGTTCCAGTTAGGCGATGTGAAACTATGACAAACACGCATATCAATGAGAAAGAAGAAGACAAAAAAAAGACTTGGTTACCAACAATAAAATAAGATAATTTATTTAAGTATAGATGATGATATAGTAGGAGATATGACTCAATGGCGCAAAATGATCCATATAGCCGATCCCACCTAGTGGGATCAGGCTTGGCTGTTGTTGTTATTGGTTCATTCAGATAAAATGTATATTGTGCATGAGATTGTAAATATGCAATTAATTTGGCTTATTCATGTCTATTTGAATCATTATTTTTGTTTCTTATTCTGGCATGGAAGAGGAGATACCTCATTAAGAAACCATTATAAGTGACTTGAGTATCTAAAACCTCCTTTCACACTTCAGGAAAATACCCCGAGATTTGACGGAGGCATCACTTTCTGGTGCAGGATTATCGATCATAGCAGCATTCTTCATCATGTTTTTGTTTGGAATGGTTTGCCATTTTTCCTTGTCAATTTATTTTTGCGCAATTTGTTGTTGTACTTTTTTATATTTATGAAGAAATCATTATGCTTGCAATTTTAATGATTAAGTTGTTAAATAAATGTTATTCTGTCATGTTTCATGATTCAGTAACTCTTGGGGTTCAATCCCGATGAATTTGACTACTATTATTTCATCCATGGAAATTCTAACCACTGTGGAAAAAAAGAATCTATATTCTAACAACTCCTTTGATATTTCATCAACTTGACTTAAACATTTAGACGTCACACTATGCTTTGATCAATTATGAAATAATGAAAGCAGAGGAAAGCCAACTAGGAAAGATATGAAATGATTAGATGCCCTTTTGAAGAAAATTTTAGTTTTTGGAAAGTTAACTTCCTGGTTTCTAGTTATAAATCAAAAGGTAAGGGATTTTGAACAACTACTAATTCATAAGGTTTTTCGAACAAGCCACTTCTTGTACTTTCTTCATTTTCTTCAACGTTCAACACAAATAGTGTATACAACAATGAAATTTAAAAATGCACTATATAAATTAAATATTTTAGATATTTGTTTATTTACCAAAGAATGTTTTTTTTATATCATACTTGTGGACGTTCTCTACAATATTTATGACTCAAATTTCTATTTCAGGAGCTAAACAATTATTTGACAGTGAGCACATTGACATCTGTAATTGTTGATAGAAGTTCAGATGGCGAGTTTTTGCGAATTGATTTTAACATAAGGTTGAGCCGCCTTCTGGTTTTATGAAAATTTGTGTAACAAATTTGATTCTCATTCACACATTTGTTGGTTAACAATCTGGATGTTGCATTTCTTTTTTACTTTCCTGCACTAAGAAAGATGAAAGGTTTCTATTGTGCCTCTGGATCCTGGTTATCATCCATCTCTTACATAAATGATCAGCTGGTGTTCTAGTTTTGACTTCTTATTCCCTTAATACTAGCAATAGTTCTTAGATTAATAAGATATAGGCTTATGTGATCTCTCAGTAATTGGCTAACCTTTCACTCAAAGCCATGGAATAAAAAAATCAAGTCTGAGTTGGACTTATACCTCTCTGATGAATATTAAATTAGCTATTGGTTTTCTTTTTCTTTAAAAATATGTTCTTGAAAGATGCTGGAATTTTGGTTAAATATACCACCAGGATAGCTGAAAAATCACTACTGAAATGGTTATTTAATGGGAAATTTAATCCTTGCTTGAATCTACTATTGCTTGACACTTTTGGTTCTTAACGTCTTATTTGTTGACCAGTTGACTTTGTGATACTGCTAATTGCTATGTCTCTATAACATAAGTGCTTTATCTACAATTCTACATTAATATTTTTTTTTATTCCATCTATGGCTTAACTTGTCTGACAATTCAATATTTAATTCCTGTGTAGCTTCCCAGCATTATCATGTGAATTTGCATCTGTTGATGTGAGCGATGTACTGGGAACAGTAAGTTTCTTTACTCATCATTTGCAGCCATTACTTTTTGCGGATTCTGATTCTCATTAACTTGTAATGGCAATAAACGTATTAAATACATTTCTACTTGACAATGTTTATGCGACATCATGGCATGCACATCATAGGGATTTAGGTCTTTTTTGCCACATCATCCCTTTGAACATCAAGAGGATTTTGGGTCTACTGGCTATTGAGACATATTGGAACTTGAACATAATGACACTAGGCCGATAGGACTGTGGGGTATGTATATGATTGTGATGGTATCTGGAAGTCATCTCTGAGATTCTGGGGTTCCCTCGCTTGATTCACAAAGACTGGTGAATTCTAAATACAATAGTTCTCTTGATTTTCCCACACCAGCTGGGCCTTTACATGGTTTAGTGCCACATCAATCACCTTATTTTTTATTATCTTGTTTAGAAATACTAAAACAATGATACACAGTAGTATGTGATCTTTGTGTTTGCATTTAAACTTTTTCAACCTTCACCAATTTGCAGAACAGGTTAAATATTACAAAAACAATTCGCAAGTTTTCTATAGATCCGAACCTGGTATCAACTGGATCTGAATTTCATTCGGGACCAATCCCTGTGATAAATAAACATGGGGATGATATTGAAGAGGATAGTGAAGGCTCTGATTCGTTGACTTTGGAGAATTTCGAAAAATATTCACACCGGTAAGAGAACTTGTGAATATAACTTCAAACTTTCTGCTCATTTTTTAGTTATATGAGATTCAAATTTTAGCTTACTTTTATACACATGACATCAGAACTCCTTGAACATGCAATATAAAAGCTAATTACCCCATCAGAAAAATTGATTAAACTGAAGTTAGCAGATTTTTTATGATCAGATTTAAAATGCTTCAAGTCACAAGGTTTGTCTAACATCTAGGTAACTGTTTCTTTTCACATAACTATCCAACTTTATTTGGTAAGACAATTTCAACTTCCAAGTTCTCCCATACAAAATTTTCATGTATGTGAACCTTATAGGTGATAGTGAAGGATGATATGTGGAGTAGGTTGGGAGCTTTGTGCATCCAAGAGATTGATTCAGCTAAATGTTGATATGATGTTCTGTTGTGTAATGAATATTTGAATCTAAGAAGTACTTATTTTGAACTATAAAATTATGATGCATGTTGAGCAAATATGATTGTGAATAATAACAGTAGCAATCTCCTTATGCACAACTCCATTCTCTTTTCCAGGTATTCAATCCTAGTTGTCAATTTTTTTGCACCCTGGTGTTACTGGAGCAATCGACTGGTAACGTTTTATTGTCGAAACTTCAATAGAATGCATGATTACTACCAGTATAGATAATACTAGCATTGTGAGCATTATCTTTGTTTGGTGAACAACTGTACAACTCTGAGCTAGAAATGTAATTGACAATTGTGAGTAGCTGGACTTGGAGTCTGTCATGTATCCATCTGAAGATGAGGTTTTACTAGTTTACATCCTTATCTGGACCATAGAACAATGTTGATTACAGGTAGTTGCCTTCTTTCAAAGATGATGTTTTACTAGTTTGCATCCCTATCTGGACCGTAGAACAACGCTTTGTATTACCATAGTAGCCTTTTTTCTACAGCAATTTTGGTAGTTAGTGCAATAACTTCATTGGATATATATATATATATATATATATATATATATATAGTTAGCTAGTTAGTTAGTTAGTTAGTTAGCTAGCATGAAGGACGGATTCTACTAGATATGGTATGAGCATGAACAATCTAACAATGGAGATAGATGCTCACATCTTCCGCAGATATCTAGTCCAATTCTTTGAATGACTTTTGATTGGAGTTATATTACCTTTCATATTGATAATATTACTCTTATTTGTGAAAGTTTCTTGATTAATTTTTTCTATTGGTCACTTATAGGCACATGTTTCTTTAATAAATGGCATCAAAGGTCTGTATTTACCTTCAGTTTTTTGTTTATGTTTTCATAATTTGTTTCAGAAACCATCATGGGAGAGAGCAGCGAAAATAATGAAGGAAAGGTATTTTGCTACTAGTCCTCTCATTTCCAATCTTGCCTAAGTTCTTGTTGAAAAAGCCATTCCTTATGGACTTGGACTTTACCATTTCTAGGTATGATCCTGAGATGGACGGACGAATATTGTTAGGAAAGGTGGATTGCACTCAAGAACCGGGCTTATGTAGAAGGTATTTTTTATTTGAGCAGTTGTTCTTTATAAAAAAAATACCATGATAGCCAAATTAAAATTGTAGGTTCTATATACAAAGTGATCTTTTTGACTTAATACAAACATCCCCATATGATGTTTCGTTTCTGCTTGATTAAACACCTCTACTTCTGTATGATTTATCAAACTCCAGTAGTATTGAAGTTTAACAGTAATTAGATGAGTACAAGAAGATAGTTTTTTTTTTTACATGCATTGATGCTTTTATACAAAGATGGCTTCATTTACAAAAGGACGGTTCCAACCAAAGAACTTATTTGTTAGATTTTTCAGTGCTAATGCTTTTAAGCTCACATACTGTCTCACCTCTTTTGCTCTGAAGATACAATAAGTAGTATACTATTGCAGGCACCATATTCAAGGCTATCCATCTATCCGGATTTTCAGGAAAGGGAATGATGTTAAGTAAGTTAATGTCTTATCAAACTTTTTTCATGTATCTTTGGTCATAGTTGCTTTCTAAATATCCTCGTCTCCCTTTATATGTAACTCAAATTTGTAACTGAGTGGGAGTTGTCATGTTCATGGTGGCTGTGTAGTTTATATCATTGAATTTTTAAAATCCAAAATACCAGGAATGCTGGTATGTTATATTATTTTAATTGGAAGTAGTTTCTTGAAATTATAATGGGAGAGGATAGGGATGATAATGGGTACACGATAATTGTTGTCGGTAAGTGCCCTATAATTATGCCTGATAATCGAGTTCGGTTATCCGCGGGTACCCTTTTTAAATTGGGTTCCAGCAGATTCAGATACTAATTTATCATCCAAAGCAGACATTTAAATGGGATTGGGTCATTCCCAAAAAAGTAGGCACTTGATTCGCTACCATCCCAGGGAGTGGACATTGGCCATGCTTTGATGAGCTTAATGTAATATGTACTATTGACATACATGTGGCAATTTTGACAAAGCTAGAAATATATTTCTTATTCACCATGTAAACCAACTCTGAAATATTTCTTTCAAATTTAAATGCTAAAACATTCATTTAAAAATTGAATAACTGTTTATTTAATATATTTCTGTAGTTTCTTTTACATTGCAAATGACACAGGGAAAGCTATGGACATCATGAGCATGAATCTTACTATGGAGAGCGTGACACAGACAGCTTAGTAGCGGTACCACTTATTTCTTGCATTTGGTTGATGAATGAGTCGACAGTTAACTCAATAATCTATTTCTTTATGCACTGACTTTAAATTTTAGGCCATGGAAACTTTTGTTGCTGCTATGCCATTATTTCACATTTCACATTAATTCCTTTGGTGCTCCACGTGTACAAAAGTTAACTCAATAATCTATTTCTTTATGCACTGACTTTTTAGTTGGCAATTTTAGGCCATGGAAGCTTTTGTTGCTGCTATGCCAAGAGCATTGGAGGATAAGTCTAATCACTCAAAACGTCCTGCACCATTAACTAGTGGATGTAGAATAGAAGGTTTTGTACGTGTTAAGAAGGTAATTAAGCTTCTCTGATGGATCTTTGAAATCAAGCAATCAAAAATATTTGGTTTCAACAATCAATGAATGTGGACTAGGTAGCAATCCTTGGGTTCAAGCAAGTGGATAGTTTTGGTGCTAATCATTGCACTTGCAGACAGTTATAATATGCTAGAAACCAAGCTTGTTTACATTTTTTGTCTTTCATCTGTTTTTTCATAATTGCATCAATTTCAGTGAAACTATACAACTATTTGTTTTGTACGTTGTATTTAAATTTTATGCGCTGGCATTTTCCTTCTCAATAGATTGAATTTTGCAACATATTATTGGACTTGACTGTTCTTTTGTTTTCTGAATATTCAGGTTCCTGGTAATCTTGTTTTCTCAGCTCACTCGGGAGCACACTCCTTCGATCCATCTCAGATAAATGTCTCGCATGTTGTTTCACAATTTTCCTTTGGAAAAAAACTCTCAACCAGGATGATGTCAGAAGTGAAGAGACTAACACCATATCTCGGTGCAAGTCATGATCGGTTGATGGGACAATCATACATTACTCATCATGATCATGCACACGATAATGTTACTGTAAGTTTTAATAATATCATGTCAGTTGCTCTAAAGTATTATTTATTCTTTAGAATTCTTGCAATTTTGATGCAACCTTCAATGGTTTAGCTTAAAACATACTAAATTTTGTAGCAGTGAGTTTTAGTTTTTGCTTTTCTTTATTTGCAGATAGAACACTATCTCCAAGTCGTAAAAACAGAAATAGTGTCAAGAAGATCTTCACAAGAATACAAATTGCTGGAGGAGTACGAGTACACAGCCCACAGTAGTTTGGTGCATAGTCTTTACATCCCCGTTGCCAAATTCCATTTCGAGCCGTCTCCCATGCAGGTTAGCTATTGTTACTAACCTTTATTTTAGAAAGAACAGTTGTACAGTCCATCCCAACTTGATTTCAATGCCAGGTCTTGGTAACTGAAGTCCCAAAATCCTTCTCCCACTTCATCACCAACATTTGTGCCATCATTGGAGGCGTATTCACGGTTGGCTCCTTTTCCTCATAACCGATCTTCTCACATTTCTAGTTTGCTTGAACTCAACCATTTTTTCTGAACCTCTGCCCAAAATGTATCAGGTCGCAGGAATACTGGATTCAATTTTCCACAACACTGTTCGACTTGTGAAGAAGGTTGAGTTAGGCAAGCAATTTTGATGGAAATGGTGATGCTTTTCTAATTGAACTTCTCAAATTCTTTTTGCCCATTGATTAGGATTTGTTCACTGAAGATCTTGATAAGTTTTAATGAGGAAACATATGCACTTTGCAGTTATAGTGAATACTTGGCCCTTGTAATCACTGTTATAGAAATTTCCCCTCAATCAAATAGAAGATTTGGCTCAATCTTAGGTATTGATGCATGAACTTTTTTTTTCTAACAAATATTTAGATACATTCCTTTGCTTTGATCTTTTAATTGAAAGATAAGTTTTATCTCATTACTTCTAGATCTCTCAGTGCATAGCAACTTTATATAAGTTTTGGAATGTAATAATAATAATAATAATAATAATAATAATAATAGTTTTATTTTGCACACTTGTTTGATGCACATTCCTAGACGACCCTCAGAGGTTCGGGCGGCCGGAGTCATCCTCAGGCGCTCGGACCTTCAAAATGAATCTGGGTGCCCATATATATATATATATAGTGGGCGCGCACATGTGTGTGTATATATATAGAGTTTTGTTACCCTACACACTTGTTCGGTACATATTCTTGGGCAACATAAGTCTAGGCGCCCAGAGTCACTCGATGCTTCTTTTGGAATTCATTTAGGTTGGAACTCCAGGTTTAGGACCTGTGAGGATTGTCATCGAACAGGTGTTATATATATATATATATATATATATATATATATATATATATATATATATATATATGCATCGAACAGGTGTTATATATATATATATATATCCGTTTGATATATATTTCTAAGCGATCTCATTTTAAGGTTTTTATCATTCTATCCTTCTATCCCCTATCTAACGATATCATTAGTCATCTAGTGGAATATGATATGTAATTGTTTTTACTCGAGTAAAATGACCTTAGATGTTTGTTTTGACTTTTATGAGTATTTTGAAGATTTTTAAATTTAAGATTATAATAACAAAAATAGAGTTTTTACTAATTTCCCTTGTTGCAGGGTCAATTAATTATACTCTTATTTCAAATCTAGTATAATACTAAAAACTACTTATATTTATTGCAACATATTGTAGCACACGTTAAAAAATTGTAGTCTTACATGTATGAGATATGCCGAGGAAAAGCACGACAATCCAATGGTCTTTATTTTATTTAATCTCTTATTATATTTTTATTATTTATATTTAAATAAATTTTATTATATTATATCATTCTTAATCAAATCTTCCTTATCTCTTTCTTCTATAATATGCTATCTAGTACACTGTCACATTACATAACTACTTTAAATGAATTTTAACATATTATATTATTTTTAATAAATCTTCTTTAATTCCCTTCTTTTATTAATATGTGTTGGGTAAGTACATATTTATATTATTTTAAATATATCTTTCGTTTTTAATCCAATAAATACACTTTTAATTTTTTGATCTTATCTTTATATGTTCCTAAATTAATATTTTGATCTCCATCTTCAACTCAACTCCCCGTCTGTTAGATCAAATGTAAAATAAAAAAAAAAATAATTTAATTTATAAGTTTAAAATAAAATTTTAAACTAATTGAATCAGGACTAGCTTAAGCCAATTCGAGACTCAAGTAGAAAAAAAATTTAGACCTTTGACATTGTTTAAAAAAAAAATCCTAATCTTTTATCATAAAAGATTCAGACTTGAGATAAAAAATATGGATTAAATTTTTTTAACTAATTAAAATATTTTTTTTAAAAATATTTTTTATAAAATTTAATTTTCTTACTTAGTGAGATATAAAATTATTAATTAAAATTTTATATTCATATTTTGATAACCTAATTCAGAGAAGTATATGTTTTACTATATTAAATAAAGTATTATTAGATATAATAATACACCTCAAGTCGATACTAAATTTACAATTCATTTAGCTAAAAAAATATATTCAAAATTGTGTAGAAATAAAGAAAGATAAAAGCATATCTAATTACGGGAGAGAATAACTCTTACAAAAGAAATAAAATTAAGGAAATAAGAACAATGAAATAGGATAACAATAGAAAAAATCATGCTCCTATTTTCAATTCATGCGAAGCACAAAAAATAAATAAAAAATACATATACAAAATGACAAAACTCAATACAATCCTTAGAAGATAAAGATCATAATGAGACTAAACCAACCATTATTATTTATCAAGAACTAAATGAGAGCTTTTTAAGGCACATAGCAAAAGAAAAAATAAATCGTATTTTTCATTACCTAAACCAGAATCGTTGTAAATGATAGAATGGAGACAAAGAGAATATCAAACAATTTATGATTGTAAATATATCTAAATAAAAGTTAAATTTAATGTCTATCAGGGAAGTTAAATGGTAGAGTTACTTAACTCGTTATTACTAAAAAAATAATAAAATCTCCCATTTTGATTAAACACAATATGTATCAATGCATCATATTTGAATTTAATCAAGCAAGGAACATAGTAGCACCAACTGAATTAGCATGTTAATGTTAGGTGTGGTTTCTCTTCTCCAATCTCAATGAGCAAGAGAAGCATAGAGAGGGGAGTTGGAAAAGGAGACGAGGGTGGTAGTACCCCGTGGTAGTTTTGATGTGGTCAATCAAATTAAAGTTAGGTCTTGTGTATTTGATCATTATGTCTAAGTATGCAGGTGCTTAGGAACACAAGAAGTCTAGCGGAAGACCCAGCTAGTGAGAAGGACGACACGGGAGAGAGCCGACTAGTTCGGTGCGTCCGAGGGATGAGGTGTCACAGAAGAGTATACCGGTGGACGAGAAGAACGTGTGCGACGTTCGAGGGACGAGAAACTGGGGAGGAAGTCTGCTCGAAGAGAAGGCCAGAAAATGGATTCGGGTGAGTCCTATTTCGGATGGCTGAAATCACCCAAGTGAGTGGAGCAACGGAAGAGCCAAAGGAGAAGTTTGGAGCTTGGTAGCAGCTGCTGAAGGCACCCTCATGCCTTTCGAGAGGAAGGCGCCTTCAACCTTTTAAGGCGCCTTCGAGCCTCTATGGAAGGCACCTTCAACCCCTTGAAGGTGCCTTCAAACAGTGACTATTGCGAAGATAAATTTTATCTTCGCACAGATAGGATTTGCTACGTTGGAGGCATCTTCCACCCTATTGAAGAATTTCTAGGGGTTATAAAAAATCCATGGAGCTAGGAATTAGATATCAACTCTTGTATTCATTTCCTAGCAATTGTCTGAGCATTCAATGAGTGTAAGAGGCTTCTTCGCTTTCATCGAAGGAGACTTTTAGTGCTTTTCATTTGTCTTGGATTAACAACCACCTAGGTTGTAACTAAGTAAATTTCTTTGGCTCTTCTTTCATTTTGTAGTTGTTTAATTTACTTGTTATAATTATACTGTTGCTACTAATCTGAGTTGAAAGTCGGGAAAGGTTCATTTTTTTTTAATAAGAAATTAACCCTCCTTTTGCCAGCCCACCTGGTCCAACAAGTGGTATCAGAGCCAGGACGCTTCAGAACAGACTAGCCTCCACTGAAGCAATGAAACGATGGCCGGTGTAGGTATTCATCCACCGAAGTTTGAGGGAGACTTCGCGCAATAGAAACTCCGGATGGAGGTATTTTTTAAAACGAACTTTGAGATCCTCTTAATTATGAAATATGATTTTGTAGCCTCCAAGGACCACTATGGAGCTGGAAAGGAAGTGTTTATGGATGAAGAAAGAACAAGCTGATTTCGTGGTGAATGATAAAGCAGAGTTCCATTCGCCGAGCGTCCTTCCGCCATAGGAGGTCAATCAAATCGATAGCTACGAATCCACGAAAGAGCTCTGAGAGAAATTCCTAGAACTTCATGAAGGTACTTCAGATGCAAAGTTAGTAAGGTGAGACATCCTCCGAACCCAACTAACAAACCTGCTGATGAACCATGGAGAAAAGGTAGTGCAACTCCAAGCACGGATCAAAGAACTCATCACTCAGTTCAACAATCTCGGAAAATTAGTAACGAATCGAGATTCAACCCGGTACACGCTCAACGCCTTCCCGAGAACTCCAGAATAGTCATCCTTAGTAGATGCATTCTACATCTATAAGGACTTTGAGGTAAGTACACTAGAAAATTTATTTTCTACTTTTGAACTTCATGAAACTCAATGTGTAGATCCTAAAGAAATCGAAAAGTCGAACAAGAATCTTTCCTTGAAAGCTAAGGAGGAAGATCCAAACTCCGAAGCATTAATTGTGAAGACGAAGCATCCCTAATGGTAAGAAAATTCAATAGATTTATTAAATCTAATAAATTTAATAAGTCGCAGGCAAAGAAATAAACTCGGACCAAAAGGAAGGTCCGGTGTTACAACTGCCAAGGAGAAGGGCACATCAAAGATGACTTCCTAGAACTAAAGAAAAAGGAGAAGGACAAGGGAAAAAGATCAACAAAATCTAAGCTCAAAAACCTGAAGGCAATGTGGGACGAAACGTCATCATCAGAATCCGTAGTTGAAGCCTATGTCAGACTAGCCCTAATAGCAGACCATCAAAAGGAAGATGAAAGCAACTCAGAGATGAACATTGATGAAGGGGGAGGATCAAAGGAAAGCTGTGATGAAGGGGGAGTATCAAAACACGAGGTAAGTGAGGTACGTGCCTTACCCCTTGAAAAGTCATTTTAATTTATTAAAGCACTTTCTAAGGATTTAGTAAAACTGGAAAAAGATAATACTAAGTTAAAATTAAACTTAGTAAGATCATGCTATTGGGTTTTTCGGGCCGCAAAAATCGCTTTTTGCGTTGCAGAAACCCTGAAATTCCCATGCCACGGATCCGTGTGAAGAATAAAATTTTGTAAAACTTTCACGTACGAGTTTCTAATCAAGATCTAAACTAGATCTACAAAGAAGAAGAGCGTTACCCTTGATGCAAAGCCCTTCGCGTAATCCCGCTCGTCCAAGGTTTGCCGGATCTCGAGAGTATCAAAGTAGATACTCCTCTATATGTATCCACACAAGCAAGAGATGGAGAAGAAACCTTAGAGTGTGCTAGCACTCATGCAAGGTCTCGGCAATGGAGAGGAGAGGGAGAGAAGAAAAACCTTGAGAGGAAGAAGAAGAAATGAATTCACTTGAATGAAAACAATTCAATCCACACTAAAAGTGGTCGACCACTTCATGAGGTTTGTAACCTCCATGGGATACCAAGAGTCACAACTCTTGGTAACTCCCATGAGGTAGCATCCCACTTAAGCAAACATGATGATGTGGAGCATCATCAGTGGCCCACTCTTTGTCATCTCACCAATGAGGTGGCAAATGGTCAAGTCAAACTTGACCCTTCATCTTCCTTTCAAGTCAAGTCAAATTTGACCACTTCTTTCCCTTGGTTGATCTAATCTAACCATTGGTTCAAGTCAATTTTTAATTTAATGAATCTCTATTCATTGAATTAAATTAATTAAATGAGTCTAAGTCCAAATTAGACTCACTTAACACCTGAACCAAATTGAGTCCAACTCAATTAGCTCAATTTGGATTACTCTTAATCCAATTTGGTTCATCACATGAACCTAATCCTTTAGGTTCATCAAATAAACCTAATCTCCATCTAATTGCCCTTTGTGTCTGACCCTATAGGTTCTTATAACGTTGGCAATGCTCTTAAACCTATTTAGGAGCATAAGTAATGAGCGATATCTAGTAACACATCATTACTACCCAAGTTACAAGAATATTGAGATCCAACATCACCTTGTGACTACTAATTGTGGCTCCTCACAATATATGACATTGTCCTTCTATCATAGACATCTAGATTGATCAATATGAGGCATAGACCGTGTCAGTCTCTAATCAATCTAAATCTTGAACTCCAAGTAGACTCACTCAATCAAATGAGCTCAATATCTCATATTGACTCACTTGGGCATGACCATGCACTTAGTGGTCTCACTCTATCAAGAATATCGATGTCACTCCCGTCATATAGGAGGGATATATCCCATCTACATCACTCACATCCCTCCGCATAATTTGTTACATACCCAGTAATCGCCTTTATAGTCCACCCAGTTACGGGTGACGTTTTACGAAGTCAAAGTATGTAACTCCTTATGTAGGGAACCATGGTGACTTCAGGTCCAAGGACTAGTAGTTATACTAATAGCCACATGAGAAAGTATATGACACTCATATAACGATCCATGATACTTTTTCATGGTGGGTCATTCAGTATACATTCTCCAATGCATACCCATGTGTCAACTTGATATCTCTATATCCATGACTTGTGAGATCAAGTCATCGAGTTGACCTACATGCTAGTCTCGTCGCATTAACATTGTCCCTGAATGTTAATACTTGACTAGGAATGAATAAGAGTAGTGTTCCCTATATCATCTCACTATCAATTCAACCAATCGATTGATATAGGTAAGAACCTCCTACTCAAGGACGCTATTATACTTAGTTATTTGGCACAAATACAAGTAAGTATAATAACAAAAAAACAAATGCTTTTATTTATATACAAGAATATGATACAATGAGTC
This sequence comes from Zingiber officinale, assembly GCF_018446385.1. Classification (NCBI taxonomy): domain Eukaryota; kingdom Viridiplantae; phylum Streptophyta; class Magnoliopsida; order Zingiberales; family Zingiberaceae; genus Zingiber; species Zingiber officinale. Next base: position 95,697,975 of record NC_055987.1, on the reverse strand, counting down.
CATACAACAATCATCTAATGATTGTCTCTAGGGCTCTAACTAACAATCTCCCACTAGCACTAGTGCCAATCAGTGTAGGCTCTAAGGCCTAATGATCTAGTGTGACCATTATGCTTTCTATGTGCTAAAGCCTTGGTCAAGGGATCTGCGATGTTAGCCTCTGTGGGTACTCTGCAAATCTTCACATCTCCTCTCTCGATAATCTCTCGAATGAGATGGAAGCGCCGTAGTATGTGTTTGGTCCGCTAGTGTTAGCGAGGTTCCTTAGCCTGTGCTATTGCTCCATTGTTGTCACAATAGAACTCTATGGGATCAGCTATTCTAGGAACCACCCCAAGCTCGGTAATGAACTTGCGGATCCAAACTGCCTCCTTTGCTGCTTCTGATGCAGCAATATACTCAGCCTCTGTCGTAGAATTAGCTACTGTGTCCTGCTTCGAACTCTTCCAGCTCACAACACCACCATTTATGCAAAACACGAACCCTGACTGCGATCGATAATCATCCTGATCGGTTTGGAAGCTGGCATCACTGTAACCTTTTACAGCTAGCTTGTCATCGGCTCCATATATCAAAAAATATTCTTTAGTCCTTCTCAAGTACTTATGAATATTCTTGACTGCTATCCAGTGACTTTCACCTGGATCTGACTGGTATCTGCTCGTCATGCTCAAAGCATACGAGACATCAGGACGAGTACATAACATGACGTACATGATAGATCCTATGACTGAGGCATAAGGGATTTGATCCATGCGGTCTCTCTCCTCTCTAGAAGAGGGACCTTGAGTCTTCGAAAGACTCACACCATGTGACATAGGCAGAAATCCCTTCTTGGAGTTCTGCATGGCAAACCGTAGGAGTACCTTTTCAATGTATGTACTCTGACTTAGGCCAAGCAACCTCTTAGATCTATCTCTATAGATCTGTATGCCTAGAATGTGGGATGCTTCACCTAAGTCCTTCATTGAGAAACTAGTTCCTAGCCAAGTCTTGACAGACTGCAGCAAAGGGATGTCCTTCCCAATGAGTAGTATGTCATCCACATACAATATAAGGAAGACAACTGTGTTTCCTACAACCATCTTGTAGACACAAGGTTCATCTTCATTCTTGATGAAACCAAACTATTTGATTGCATCATCGAATCGAAGATTCTAGCTCCGAGAAGCTTGCTTCAGTCCATAAATGGACCTATGCAGCTTGCATATTCTGCTAGTATGCTGTGGATCTACAAAACCCTCAGGTTGTGTCATGTACACATCCTCGAGCAGGTTTCCATTCAGAAATGCGGTTTTGACATCCATCTGCCATATCTCATAGTCATGGTATGCTGCAAGAGCAAGCATGATCCGAATGGAGTTAAATATCGCTACTGGAGAAAAGGTTTCATCATAGTCAATACCATGAATTTGCTTGAAACCTTTAGCTACCAAGAGACCCTTATAAATAAGTCCATCCATGTCAGTCTTTCTCTTAAAGACCCACTTACACCCAATGGGTTTGACCCCTTCAGGTGGATCAACTAAAGTCCATACTTGGTTAGTGTACATGGATTCCATCTCGGATCTCATGGCCTCTAGCCATTTCTCGGAATCTGGTCTCATCACAACTTCCTGATAGGAGGTAGGCTCATCCTCAATGAGCACAACGTCATCATGGTCAGACAAGAGAAATGAGTATCTCTCAGGTTGACGACGTACCCTATCAGATTTGCGAAGAGGTAGGTCTACTTGAACTGGTTGTGGTTCCTCAACTCCTTGTGGAACAATATCATCCACAACACTTTGTAGTTTCAGTTCAACTTCCATCGAGGCTTCAATGCTATGGTCCATATCTTGAACTTCTTCAAAATCGAATGTACTCCCACTAGTCTTTCTAGAAACAAAGTCCCTTTTTAGAAATACCCCAGTCTTAACCACAATTACCTTGTGTTGACTGGGAATGTAGAAGTAATATCCCTTCGTCTCCTTGGGATATCCAATGAAATAGCACTTGTAGGATTTGGGTCCAAGTTTGTCCGAGACTTGACGTCGAATGTGAGCCTCACAACCCCAAATCCTCATAAAAGACACCTGGGCATCTCTCCCAGTCCATATCCTATATGGTGTCTTTATTACAACCTTAGATGGAACTCGGTTGAGAATGAAGGCTGCTGTGTCTAGAGCATAGCCCCAAAGATACATGAGAAGATCTGTGTGACTCATCATAGATCATACCATATCTAATAAGGTACGATTCCTCCTTTCGGATACACCATTCTACTGTGGTGTTCTAGGAGGAGTGAGTTAAGATAGAATCCCACACTCAGCTAGATAGTCACGAAACTCATGGTTAAGGTATTCACCACCTCGATCTGATTGAAGTATCTTAATACTTTTGTCAAGCTAGTTTTGTACTTTATTCTTGAATTCTTTGAACTTTTCAAAGGATTCTGACTTACGTGTCATCAGGTATACATAACCATATCTACTGAAGTCATCAGTAAATATAATGAAGTACCTATAACCACCTCTAGCAGTGACATTGAAAGAGCCACATACATCACTATGTATAAGACCTAACAAGTCAGTCGCTCTCTCATTGTGTCCACTAAAGGGAGTCTTGGTCATCTTGCCCAGTAGGCATGACTCGCATGTCTTATAAGATTCAAAATCAAATGAGTCCAGCAAACCATCTTTATGGAGCTGGGATAAGCGTTTGTCATTTATATGACCTAAGCGACAGTGCCAGAGATAGGTTTGGTTCATGTCATTTGACTTGAACCTCTTGGTACTTATGTTATAGATAGGGTTCTCAAGGTCTAGAATATAGAGTCCGTTCATCAGAGGTGCACTACAATAGAACATATCATTTAAATAAACTAAACAACATTTGTTCTTTATTATAAATGAGAAACCTTTCTTGTCCAAACAAGAAACTGAAATTATGTTCTTAGTTAAAGCAGGCACATAACAACATTCATCTAATTCTAATACAAGCCCAGAAGGCAGAGATAGATGATAAGTTCCTACAGCAACAACAGCAACCCATGCTCCATTGCCTACGCATAAGTCTATCTCGCCCTTCGTCAATGCTCTACTATTTCTCAGCGCTTGTACATTAGTACAAATATGAGAAGCACATCCGGTATCTAATACCCACGATGAAGAAATAGAGAGGTTGACTTCTATAACATGTATACCTGAAGTAGAAATCTTATTTCTCTTCTTCTTAAGATCTTCCAGGTATCTTGTGCAGTTCCTCTTCCAGTGCCCTGCTTGTCCTTGATACAGTTGACGAAGATGTTCAACCATATCATAAGCACCCATCAACTCGTGTTGCTTTTGAAGCTCAGAGTTCATGGTTGCGAGCATGAGACAAGACACATCTAATGCGTCATCTTGATGCTTCTTGTAAGCATCTCGGTCAGCTCGTGTGGCAGTGGTAGGAGGTGCCTCCGGAATGGGCTGCTCTAGAACGTACAGTTTACGTTCTTGTGTGAGAACAATTCTCAGATTCTTGTACTAGTCTAGTAAATTAGCTCCGTTGAGCTTGTCCTTCTTAAGGACAGAACGCAGGGAGAAAGAGTTCGTATTTGACGTCATGGTTATCTACAACAGAAAAATACAGAAAATAAATAAATATCATATTCTATTAATCATTTAATTAGGCCTTTAATTAAATGGTGCTCCCACTGAATTCTATAATTCATGTGGGACAAGATCCACATCATACTACGCCTTGAGTTAGCTTTGGCTAAATCGTCCAAGACTTAGTATGATCGGTAGATAACTAATTACCAATTACATCTCTATGCAACTCTTGTTTATAGGATCAAGATCCGCATTTATATTAAAACTCGAGTTAGCTTTGGCTAATACGCCCAAGAGTTAATATAAACGTGATTTTGACCTATCTACCAACCATTGGAAAATGCCTATAGTTAAACTCGATCCAATTGAGTTAACTAGTTACTCAATCTAATTGAGTTGTACTCACCCATGCATTGATAGGCGGGATCAAAATTGTCCCTCCGTACCCTACCAAGATAATATGTGTTGCTCTGTTTTGGTAGATTCAACAACAACATGTGATCGAGTTAGTAATAGGTATCACGACATGGTAGGCATTACGAGTTGACGCGATTGAGATTTAATCTAATCGACGAGGTGTATCATATACACGATTTAGATCTAATCTAATCGTTAGGGTGCATCATGTACACGATTTAGATCTAATCTAATCGTTAAGGCGCAAATTAATTACTATTCTAGCATGCATCACATATACACACACAAGCAATTAATTAAATATTTTGTGATTAGTCATGGCCCTACTACGATCTTCTCAAGCCAATGAGAAGACCAGATGGTCAACCTAAGGTCAACAGCTTCTCAAGCTCCTTCCTTTGACCACCTTGTGTTGCTCGCACCCTCCTCGTAACTCCATCTCGAGTGGACCTTCCACCGCTCCAATTTTGTACATTACAATTTTGAAACTCGAGTTACATTCGAGTCTAAAAACTATTTTACAGAAGGAATATAAAATAGAGGAAGGCATGACGCGTAGGTCGCGAATCAAGTACAACATGCACAAACACATGACGGCACGTATGCTGTATTATGAATTACAACACAATTTTTCCAATCTAATTGGGTCTTTTGGGCCATGACCATCAAAAATAATACATAATTCTAAATTATGTAATTTCTATAATTTTTATAATTTTTTCTACAATTTTTATGAGAAAAAAAATTTCCGGCGATCCCGTTTAGCGATTTTCGGGCACAATCGCGGAACGAAGCCCCTTGCGGGGTCAGGGGCAGCACCCCTATCCGCGATATAACCATCATGAGTGTTCCTAAGCGATCCTATAGTACCTTAGTCCGCTGTCCCAAAATGATTTGGGGGGTGAAACCTTGCCGTTTCGGAAATATTTTCTCGGTAGTCGAAGCTTACAAGTGTCTAAACACTTGTGCTTCGCTTCTACGAGAAAAATACCCATAAAAACTATAAAAATCATAAAAATATAGAAACTTACAGATCTGTAGAATTTCATAAAATTCAAAATAGAACATGTTTGCACGTGGCTCTAATACCACTGTTGGGTTTTTCGGGCCGCAAAAACTGCTTTTTGTGTTGCGGAAACCCCGAAATTCCCATGCCACGGATCCATGCGAAGAATAAAATTTTGTAAAACTTTCACGTACGAGTTTCTAATCAAGATCTAAACTAGATCTACAAAGAAGAAGAGCGTTACCCTTGATGTGAAGCCCTTCGCGTAATCCCGCTCGCCCAAAGTTTGCCGGATCTCGAGAGTATTAAAGTAGATACTCCTCTATGTGTATCCACACAAGCAAGAGATAGAGAAGAAACCTTAGAGTGTGCTAGCACTCATGCAAGGTCTCGGTAATGGAGAGGAGAGGGAGAGAAGAAAAACCTTGAGAGGAAGAAGAAGAAATGAATTCACTTGAATGAAAACAATTCAATCCACACTAAAAGTGGCCGACCACTTCATGAGGTTTGTAACCTCCATGGGATACCAAGAATCATAACTCTTGGTAACTCTCATGAGGTGACATCCCACTTAAGCAAACATGATGATGTGGAGCATCATCATTGGCCCACTCTTTGCCATCTCACCAATGAGGTGGCAAATGGTCAAATCAAACTTGACCCTTCATCTTCCTCTCAAGTCAAGTCAAACTTGACCACTTCTTTCCCTTGGTTGATCTAATCTAATCATTGGTTCAAGTCAATTTTTAATTTAATGAATCTCTATTCATTGAATTAAATTAATTAAATGAGTCTAAGTCCAAATTAGACTCACTTAACACATGAACCAAATTGAGTCCAACTCAATTAGCTCAATTTGGATTACTCTTAATCCAATTTGGTTCATCACATGAACCTAATCCTTTAGGTTCATCAAATGAACCTAATCTCCATCTAATTGCCCTTTGTGTGTGACCCTATAGGATCTTGTAACGTTGGCAATGCTCCTAAACCTATTTAGAAGCATAAGTAATGAGCGGTATCTAGCAACACATCATTACTACCCAAGTTACAAGAATGTTGAGATCCAACATCACCTTGTGACTATTAATTGTGACTCCTCACAATATATGACAAGTGTCTTTCTATCCTAGACATCTAGATTGATCAATGTGAGGCATAGACCGTGTCATCCTCTGACCAATCTAAATCTTGAACTCTAAGTAGACTCACTCAATCAAATGAACTCAATATCTCATATTGACTCACTTGGGCATGGTCATGCACTTAGTGGTCTCACTCTATCAAGAATATCGATGTCACTCCCGTCATATAGGAGGGATAGATCCCATCTACATCACTCACATCCCTCCGCATAATTTGTTACATACCCAGTAATCACCTTTATAGTCCACCCAGTTACGGGTGACGTTTGACGAAGCCAAAGTACGTAACTTCTTATGTAGGGAACCATGGTGACTTCAGGTCTAAGGACTAGTAGTCATATTAATAGCCACATGAGAAAGTATATGACACTCATATAACGATCCATGATACTTTCTCATGGCGGATCATTCAATATACATTCTCCAATGCATACCAATGTGTCAACTTGATATCTCTATATCCATGACTTGTGAGATCAAGTCATCGAGTTGACCTACATGCTATTCTCGTCGCATTAACATTGTCCCTAAATGTTAATACTCGACTAGGAATGATTAAGAGTAGTGTTCCCTATATCATCTCACTATCGATTCAACCAATCGATTGATTGATATAGGTAAGAACCTTCTACTCAAGAATGCTATTATACTTAGTTATTTGGCACAAATACAAGTAAGTATAATAACCAAAAACAAATGCCTTTATTTATATACAAGAATATGATACAACGAGTCCATACAACAATCATCAAATGATTGACTCTAGGGCTTTAACTAACACATGCCCCTTAGATATGTTTGATAAGTTAAATGAAAAATTGAAAATAGAAATCGAAAGGTTGAAACATGACCATGCATACTCAAACAATTTTAAAAAGCTAAAATTTAAAAATTATGGTAGAATCAACTGATACATTAGAAATCACTAGGGCCAAATTAGAAGAATCTCATAGAAATATATTCCGAAAAAGTTTCTAATTAATCCAGTAGGAAGGAACTTATATTGGGTTCCAAGATCATGCCTAAATTAAATTGTAATAATTCAATATTGTTAAGTTAAACCGAGAAATCTCAGAAAGGAAATTGAATATTTAATTTCTTTAAAAGACTTTATTTAGAAGTAGTTGTTGCTTCAATAGCCAAGAAGGGCTAGTGCTTCACCACAGCTTGGAAGTCAATTATTGAAATAAAATATTTAATTGACTAACTGTTAAATGGTTAACTGTTATAATTTTTTTTCCCCCAATCTAAAAAGAATTTCTTAAACAAAATTAGCTAATTGATAATTATTGTTGTATAGCCCTATATGGTTATTTTTTTATTTCTCTATTGTTTTTGATGTGATCAAAGGGGGAGACATAAATATAAGTTAAAGGGAGAGTAAGAATATTTTTATCATTGTTCAAATTTTTATAATTTTGTTAACTTGGTTAATTCTCTATATTGCAAGAATATATTCTAATTGCAACTTGTTATTATTCTATTAGACCCTAACTTTAACTTTGGTTGATGCACATAAAAAATGGGGAGATTGTTAGTACCCCGTGATAGTTTTGATGTGGTCAACCAAGTTAAAGTTAGATCCTGTGTATTTGATCCTTGTGTCTAAGTGTGAGGGAGCTTAAGAACATAAGAAGTTGAGTGAAAGACGCAGTTAGCGAGAAGGACGACACGGGAGAGAGCCGACGCGCTCAGTGCGTCCGATGGACGAGATACTGCGGAAGAGTATACCGGTGGACGAGAAGAACATTCACGACGTTCGAGGGATGAGAAGTCGGGGAAGAAGCCTGCTCAAGGAGAAGATCGAAAAATGGGTTCGGGTGAGCCCTATTCCATCCGAAATCACCCAAGCGAGCGGAGCAACAGAAGATGCAAAAGAGAAGTTTGGAGCTTGACAGCAGCTACTAAAGGTGCCTTTCTAGAGGAAGGCGCCTTCAACCCTTGAAGGCACCTTCGAGGAAGATGCCTTAAACCCCTTGAAGGCGCCTTCAAATAGTGACCGTTGCAAACATAAACTTTATCTTCGCACGGATAGGATTTGCCACGCTGGAGGCACCTTGCACCCTATTGAAGGCGTCTTCCAACTTTGAATAAGAATTTCCAGGGACTATAAAAAGACCCCTGGAGCTAGGAATTAGATATCAACTCTTGTATTCATTTCCTAGCAACTGTCTGAGCATTCAATGAGTGTAAGAGGCTTCTCCGCCTTCATCGAAAGATACATTTAGTGTTTTTTATTCGTCTTGGATTAACAACCACGTAGGTTGTAACCAAGTAAATTTCTTTGTCTCTTTTTTCATTTTGTAGTTTTTTAATTTACTTGTTATAATTATACTGTTGCTACTAATCTGAGTTGAAAGTCGGGAAATGTTCATTTTTTTCAACAGATAATTCACCACCTCTTGCCGGCCCACCTAGTCCGACAGAGGGGGAACTAAAAAAAAAAAACTAGTTTTTTAATTTTTCATTGTATGGATAAGATAAAAAATTTCTAATTCATGCACTAAAAAAAATAAGGCTTTTTGGGACGAATTTTAAAAAAAAATTCGTTGCAAAATTTTTTGGGATGAAATCAGGGACGAAAATTTTTTCGTCCCAAAATGGTTGATGCCAACTTTTGGAATGAATTATGGTTTGTTGCAAATTTGGCAACGAATTTGGGGACGAAATTGGCGACGAATAAAATTTTCGTCCCCAAATTCATCGCAAAAAAGCATACAAATTTGCAACGAATAATTTTTTTGTTGCAAACTTAGCAATGAATTTGGGGACGAATTCACATAATTTTTATGGCAAATTTGTCTTTATTTTTGCAACAAATTTGGGGATGAATTAGGTGACAAATTATTTTTTGTTGGCAAGTTTGTCCCTAATATTGCAACGAATTTAGGGACGAATTCGGTGGCAAATTTTTTTTTGCTGCCATGTTTGTCCCTAATTTTGCAACGAATAATAAATTTGTTGCAAAATTGGCAACAAATTTGGCAACAAAAATTGCCAACGATTTAAATTTTCATTGCCAAATTCGTTGATAATTTTTATAAGCATTTGCGACGAATTTGGCAACGAAAATACTAATTCAATTAATAAATAAATTTTCGTCCCAGATTTTGGGACGAATCCACAGATTCGTCCCAGATTCTGGGACGAAAATAAATTTGTCCCTAATTATGATAGAATGGGGGAAAATCATTTTTGTCGCCAAATTCATCCCTATATTAAATATTTTTCCAGATTCAATTTATTTCTGCAATTCAATCCATAGATACATAAACACCAAATTCAAATAACAGATAATATACATTCAACACATCCTAATTTCACATACAATATTAATAATTGAACTCAACTCATAATTTAACAAATATAAAGATCTCAACAAATTTTACAAGATCTATCTTGTTCAAGCTTCTAGAAAATATTATACAAAGTTCAACAACCTAATGTTATATAAGTCCATCATCCATCCAAGAAGGTAAATAAACTAAGAATACATCAAGTCATCTTCGTCCGCCACAAAAGCTTTGCTCCCCATCAAATCTCCTTTGCCTACATAATAACAAACAAATAAACCAGATCATGTGTAACAAGAAAGATTGTAAATATGATACGATATGGCCATGTAACAAGAACGATTGGAAACAAGACATAATTGTGAAATTCCTTAAACATTCAAATAAATGCCCTATTTACCAACGATATGAACCATCCATGTCATAGCAACGGTAAATAAAATTATAAGAATTATCTTGAAGCTAAGTACAAGTATCGTAACTATGATACAACCTAATATAATTGGCACATCATATATATATATATATATATATATATATATATATATATATATATATATATATATATATATAGAGAGAGAGAGAGAGAGAGAGAGAGAGAGAGAGAGAGAGAGATCTTGTGTAGTATGGTATTAGGGTTCAAATTTCCTCACTTTGCTAACTTTATTTTTCATTTTAATTTGCTGAATTTATAGTTTTGTCCTTGGTTTGGTTGTGTTTTGGTGTTTAATGTAAACTAAAGAATGTTTAAAATAATTGTTCCTTTCATTGTGTTAACTAGTTGACAATTTCATATGATTAGCTTTAGCATATCTTTAACAACTCTTTGCAAAATATTAAGGTAGGAGGATGCATCGTTATCTAGTAAAGAATTTTAGAATAGTGTGATGTAATTCTAGATGAAATATAGAACTTTTATGTATCTATATAGTTTTGAGACTGTACATATATCAAATTCAGAACTTTTATATATCTGAATATGCCATAAAAATAATAATTAAAAAATATATAGTTTTCTATCCATTTTTCCTCTATGCAAAAGTTATTGAATTTATGGTGGCGTTCTTTATTCTATAAATTGTAATTGCACCATTAGATAATAAAGTGGGTTGGGTCGGTTCAATAATATTTTCACTAGGAATGCCAACATCTTTGGTACCAACTTTGATAATGTCTTGTGGTATTTTTCTAGATTTAGAATTTTTTTAACTTTGCACGCTTTTGCTTATTTTCTATTCTGGATGATTCTTGAAAACTCACTGATGCATAAAATAATAGTCATGCTTCTGTGGTTTAAACATACATGTAACAATCTTAAAGAATAGTTAACATGTGGATTTTTGTTTCAAGTGTATGGATTTTATAAATCTTAGTTGATATATATGTCTTTTTTTGAGGGGACAAGAGAGATGCAAGAAGGACTTGGCTTTGTTTCAATTAGATTGCCTTTTAATACGGAAAAGATGCATATCATGAAAAAAAGTTGATTTATGGTTTGACAGCACTAAATTCAGATGTGTACAATTAATTTTGAAAATCTTAGTTGGTATATTTTTTGGTTTCTTTTACATAGCTATATTGTCTTACATTTCAGATGTGTATAAATAATTTTGAGATTTTGAACATAATATAGCGATGGATTGAATGTAGTAAATATTTTATTTTCAATTGATTTTTTTATGTTTAATTGTTATCTTAAATATTGTAAATAGACAACAATTTTCTTACAATGATAATGAGTTTTAACTATTCAAATTGTTATGATAATACCTATTTCACCATATCAATCAATAACTACAAATATTCTATGTCCATGTGACATGGAGAGAATGAAAGGTAATCTTAAAATTTCCTAACATATGAAAATAGCTAAAATGAAGAAAACACAAACTAGTTAAGCTTAATTTGGTGATACTAGTCTTTTAGTACTCATGGTTACTTGGTTGGTAGGTAAACTGTAATCATAATTTGGAATTTGAACTAATAATGCAGTAGTAATAAATTTCAATAAATTAAAAGCAATTAGAAAAAAAATAAATAAATAAATAAAATTAAAAGTTTAACATGTTACTTAATACTTACTTTTTTCTTCGACCTTTAGTTCGCCTCACCAACCCTGTTAAAAACAAATTGACAATGTTAATTAAAATAAAAATTAGAAAAGTTAACAAGCCATTGATTAATGTGTAAAACAGTAAACATGAGACAAATAATCATCATACATAATTAAAATCATCAAAAACCATCACTACCATCATCATCATCATCGTAGGCATCATCATCATCGTTATTGGGAGGATTCTGACTTTGAGCGGAGCTCAACTAAAGGTGTTGCATGATTAATTCTTGTTGTCGGCGCATATATCTAATATCTTTCTCCAAATTAGCCCGTTCTAGGTCTCTTTGCACCCTTTCTTGGTCTCTTTGCGATATTATTTCCTTCAGATTGCTAACCTCATCAGTCAAGGTATTTATTTGGGTCGTAAGTGCTGATGTGGAGGAAGATGTTCCAACTAATCTTTGGGTTCTACTCAAGGAACCTATCCCCAATATCCTTCCCCCTTTTGGTCCTCCACTGACCTCTAACCATAAACTCAAATTATTGCCAACAGACTCCTCAGACCCCTAACTATCGATACCAGCTTGTGAGCATGTTTGGGCTAGCTTGAGTTGATCATATTTTTCCTGTTTTGTAAAACACATACAATATTGATTAGATATAATAGAAACACATATAATATTAAGACAGTAATGGTATGTAACTAATTAAATTTAAACCATATATTAAGATAAAATAAATATTAATTCCAACCTTGACTGCTTTTGCTCTCGCCCCACTCCATGTGTTATCTTTTTTTTTTTAAAGTACGGGTGAAAGTATCAATGAAAGAAGGCTCCTTCCCTATCTCCTTGGTCTAAAAAAACATTATTTCAAATAATGAAATAATTTGATATATATTAAAAATTTGTGAAAGAGTGAAAAAATTACCATTCTCCGTCTATGCTCATCTATGTTAATGGAGCCTCCCGCATATATAGCACTTGAGTCACCAGAATTGTGAGATTGATTCATTCTATTCAGGTCACTCCTTTGCTTACTCTCCTCCGTTGCCCAAAATTTAGTGATCCTCTCCCAATTTTCTTCGGTGATGAAGTTTGGCTTTTTTTCCCCGATTCTTTGCGTGACTTAATACATGCCTAATGTGATCTCCACATTTCTTTTTAAACATTCTTCGTATCTCCATTTCGTCATTCGGGTCCCAAGTATTTAAGCGCTGAAATGGAAATTTGTTTTATTATATATTAACTATAAAATTGAAGTAAACTCAAGAAAATATACTTTGAACTCGCTCCACCAAAGTTGTTTTGTGGCCGGTGGAGTGCTTGAAAATGTCATAGAATCCCCTCCCCAATGGTTGTTCACGATTCTATTTATTTCTCGAACAACTTGTACCAGATTTTCAAATCTGCATTAAATTACAAAATAACGATGTTAAATAATTAAGATAGGACTAAAAAATAAAATATTTTATAGTACTTATGAATCACCGATGGGGACTAAAGGAGCTCTATCATTCCTAAACTCAGCAAATGAGTTTCTTGCTGAGTCAGGAGGATCTGAGTGGACAGGTAACTGCTCTGGGTATGGTACTTGCGGCGGCAAATATGAAACCGGTGCAGAAGGTACATGAGATGGGCTCGGCTGATGAAGGGGTGACATAGGTACACTGGCAGGGGAATATGATGCCGGTGGAGAAGACATATGGGATGGTCCTGCCTGATTAGGGGGTGGCATAGGTTCGCTGGCAGGTGATGGATTTGTCTGGTCCTGTGGCCGCCATCTACGTCCACCACGTCGAAATATATGCTTAAAATTCCAATAATTTGATAAAGTTAATTACAGATATGATACATAACAAAGGATAATTAAAAACTTACCATTTTTATTTAAAGAATCTGGAAAAGGGGGGAGGGGAAATTTATGAAATGTCACCTCTGATGACCTGTAGGAACAAATATAATGTGGTAACAGATAAAGTAAATCAAATTATAAAAGAGACAGTATATACAATAAATTATGGAAAATTTCTTTAAATAAGCTAACAAAACTTACCCATCATCAAAAATCAAAGTCATCATTGCCATTATCATCCTCCTCCTCCTCTTCCTCTTCTTCCTCCTCCTCCTCCTCCTCATCATCATCATCAATTTCACTTCTATCCACGTTTATTACTATACCGTTGGGATCTCGTAAAGTTGGAATAATATATTCCTCAGTCTGAAAGGTGTTTGCAACTTCCTCTTGTTGATATGCAATGTTTTCCCAACGTGCCTCAATTTTTTTTTGTGCTTTGGTTTTACAAACAACCCACCAATCAATCTTATTGCGTTTCAAACTCGGATATGAAGAATAGAATACTTGAATTGCTTGTTGTGCCAACACAAATGGTTCATATGTCTTATAAAATCTCTTATGATTTATTTCAACTAAATTATAATGTGGATGCACTTTCATCCCTCTAACAGGGTCAAACCAGTGACACATAAATAATATAACTTGCATTTGTGGCCCTGGGTATTCTACTTCTATAATTTCATCCAACAAACCATAAAAATCATTGCTTGCACCTCCTTTATTGGGTGACGATACACACACCCCACTATTCATGGTATTCTTTCCCATTCCATAGTCTTGAGTATGAAAATTATATCCATTTATGAAATATGCTGGCCAAGTGTGTACGCATGAATTTGGACCCCATGACAGACGGATTAGTCATTCTTGCTCAAGGTGAGCTTGATTAGCTTGAACCTAAGGTCAAAACACAAATTGTTAAAAGTATGCATATGTATCAACAAAATATAGATTGTTTACTTACATATGATTTGAGCCATGCAGCAAATTCTTCTTCACAAAATCGATCGAACTCTTGTGTCGATAATTCAGAATATAAGTTGGTAAATATCCTACGAAAAAAAAACATATTGTTACACAAACAATTGACAAAATAAAAAAATAAAAATATAAATATATACTTACTTGTAATATGACGATACTTCTGGACAATTTAGTAAAATATATGTTTGGGCTGCCCGCCATTCTTTACTAGTTAAGTATCTTTGTTTACATGGTCCACTTGGTCGACCAAGGTAGTTAGAAATTGAAAATGAAGTAACATTTGGATCAATAGGACCCTCATCATTTCTGCCCGCTCTTCGTCTTTTGCATTGAACATGAGGTTCAAAATAATATGATGAAAAAGTGGCGACTTCCTCCACAATGTATGAATTAACAATAGAAGCTTCAACTCGTACTTTATTTTTCACTTTTTTCTTCAAATGATATAAGAATCTGTTGGATATATATATATATATATATATATATATATATATATATATATATGATCCAGGAGTAGAAGTAATTTTTTTTTTCATTCAAACATTTGAATTATACAAATAAGGCACTCTACCTTTCAAATGGATACATCCACCGAAAATGGACGGGTCCTCCAACTTTGGCCTCATATGGCAAGTGAACCAAAAGATGCTCCATAGAGTCAAAAAAAGAGGGTGAAAATATCCTTTCCAAATTGCACAAAATGATTGGAATATCTCTCTCTAACTTCTCCATGCATGAACGTCTCAAAACTGTTGAGGAAATATCATATAGGAAGATACTTAACTCTGTAATCACTCCCCATACAAATTGTGGTAAGAGTTCTTTAAAAGAAATAGGAATTAGTCTTTGCATTATGATATGACAATCATGACTTTTCATACCAATTAACTTCTATTCTTTCATATCGACACATCTTCCAAGATTAGAGACATACCCATCTGGAAATTTCAAAGATTTCAACCATTCACATAGGACACGTCGTTGATCCTTATTTAATGTATAAACTACCTTTGGCTTTGGTCCCCTACTATTTTCATCGACATCAAGAGTGAGTCTTTTATATATGAGTCGCATATCTTTTCTTGCATTGAGATTGTCTTTTGTTTTTCCAGTGATATCCATCACAGTATTTATCAGATTTTCAAAAACATTCTTCTCAATATGCATTACATCGAGATTATGATGTATCAAATGACTAAACCAATACGGCAAATCCCAAAATATACTTCGTTTAGTCCATTTATGTGTACTCCCATATTCATATGTTGTACCATATGGTTGTTCAATAACAGATGGAAAGTGAAGCACTCTGTACCAAATATCTAGACCTGTCAATCTCAATGGCGGAAGTGTTCTTTCGATCCTATTTTTAGTGAATTCATCTTTATTCTTTCTGAAATTATGATTTGTTGGTAAGAATTGCCTATGACAATCAAAATAACTTGGTTTCTTTCTGTGTTTCAATCTGAATGACTTTGATCTCTCCATACATATTGGGCATCCCAAGATCCCAGCAGTACTCCAACCTGATAGCATACCGTAAGCTGGAAAGTCATTTATGGTCCAAAGAAGAGCAGCCTTCAGTATAAACATCTGGTTAGAATGAACATCGTATGTAGGAACACCTTCATCCTATAGTTGTTTAAGTTCTGCTATCAGGGGTTGCATATAAATATCTATTAACTTCTTTGGATTTTGCAGACCTGGTACCACCAATGTTAAAAACATATAAGGTGTTTTCATGCACATCCCAGGTGGAAGATTATACGACGTTAAGATAACTGGCCAACAAGAATAATTTCTTCCCGTTTTACCAAACGGAGCAAATCCATCAGCACAGAGACATAATCTAATGTTTCTAGTCTCCTTTGCAAAATCTGGATATGTTCTATCAAAATTTTTCCACGCATCTGCATCTGATGGATGACACATTAAACCCTCTTCTGTTTGATGAGTTGCATGCCAAGTCATGTGTTCTGCAGTTGCCTTTAATGCATACAATCTTTGTAACCTAGGAGTTAAAGGTAAATAAATCAACTGGCTGTGTGATTTACGTCGTTGTTGACTCCTTCTGGTTGTCTTATACCTATCATGTGTTCCGCAGTTGTCTAAATCTTTCACCAGTTTTTTCATACTGTAAAAATCAAGAGGCAAATTGTGATCACGTGGATCGTCAAACGCTTGAACAATATCATTAAAACAATCTTCCGACATATTATGATCTACCTTTATATTTAATAGTCTGGAGGTGAGAGATAATTTAGTCTGACTGTCGCAACCGAAATATAATGGTTCATTTGCGACACTCAATACTTCTTGAAATTTGTAATATATTTCATCTAGACCTGGTACATCAGGCTCCTCCATCGGCAATGTATTAGTGGCAAACATTTGTTCACTTGTTGGAGGAAAACTAGAACTTGCACCAAGCGTCTCGGGAATATAATTCTGACAGCTTGCATCAATTACCATCCTCTGATATGGATTGAATTGTTCATAATAACTCTGATCCCCACTAGCAGAGGCTTGGAAATTTCGTCCATAATCCTCATCAGATATGAACGGTTCGCCATGACTTGTCCAATTATAATAATTCGGAGTAAAACCAAATCTACAAAGATGTTCTTCAACTTTATCGGTGGGTAAAAATTTGCCATTGTGACACTTTCTACACGCACACCTTATCTTCTTGCCATCCATATACATAACTTGACTAGATGCAAAATTTAAAAATTGCCTCAGGCCCGTGATAAATTCAGGAGTTAACCCCTGGCGATTAGGCAAATTCTTGTTATACATCCAACTTTATAAAGTTAGCTTTAAATAATTATGTTATAGTTGATTAATTGTGTTCCTTCTTTTTTATAAGCTACTCTTTGTTGTTTTGTATTTAATGATAAGATTTATCTGTATGTTACTTTTAATAATATTTAACTAAATAGCTGAATTCAGGTAAAATACAGAATGAGTAAATGCATATTAATGAACTTAGGAATACTGAAAAGAGGTGAACAAATACAATTTCCTTCAACTACACTGAGATCACGCCAAATTGAGACCTGCACAAACAACATTATCAATTCAGTCAGTCACTTTCGAATATTAAATAAAAAAAAGAAACAATGATCAATCTCATCTTGCCCGGCACTGCCACGCGGCCACCCGCGGCCAAACGTGGCACCGATGGCACCGGCAGCCAACTCCGGCCACCCACATCCAATCAAGGCCAGGGATGCGACACAGGGCAGAGTCGGCCAGCCACACGACGGCGGCCAAGCAACAACCAGGCAATGGCCAGGCAGCTCTTGGCAGCGGCCAGGTAGCGCGTGTCGGCGGCCAGGCAACGCGTGTCGGCGGCCAGGCAGCGCCTGCTGCCGGCCAGCGCCTGGGAGAGGCCAGGCAGTGCGTGTCAGCGGCCAGGCAGCGCCTGCCGGTGGCCAACGCCTGGCAGCCATCGGCTGGCAGCGGCCAAGCCACGGCCAGCCCGCGGCGGCGGCCATCCCGCGGCCAGATGGTTGTCTCTCCATCCATCCAACACCATGTGTCAGTAGGGATATCTAAGAGATCAGATCTAATAACCTTGTAAATGTTCCTCCATTCTCAGGATACATGTGTCGTAGAATATTCGCAGTAAGGGTTAGTAAGCCTGTATAGGGCATAGACCTGTCTTAAAGATGAAAATGTGATATTGATGTGGAGTGACCTTAGGAATATACGAAGCCAGGATGTGAAACAGAGAAAATGTCAGGATCTACCTTTGAGGGAGAGTGTCAGCGACTGGGGCAAGACAGTGATGAAGCTAGTGATCATAGCAGGGACAGAATCTATTGCTGAGACTAATCAAGACTAAGAAAAAGTATGAGACTGAGGGATTTTGAGATTGAGACTGAGAGGGAGTCTAAGATAGAGGAAGTCTATAGCTTAGATTGAGAATGAGAAGAAGTTTGAGAGGGATCCGAGAATGAGAGAAAATTTGAGATTGAGAGAGAGTTTGAGACTGAGATGTACTAGGGTCAGGAGTTGAGGCTGAGATATGATTGATGATTTGTCCTTTAATCAGACTTGCATGGCAGGGATGAGCGCCCTAAGTTGGTTAAACCAGGTCTAAGTCACATCTGAGTTGAATTAACTTTTTCTTGGATCACGTTTGACCCATCTTAATTTTGACTGATAGATCAGCACGACTCTTGACCCACGGGACTTGTAGGAACTGAAGGAGATCGCTGTGGGCCGCATCAATAATAATACAACAAAACTTTTTTGTTTTATCTGAATTATATGGACAATGATATCATTGATCGATTGACTTGGTAAAGTAATACTCTGATCAGCTTTCATGATTTGAATCGACCATTTTAGATCGGGTCAGTTCGAAGCGATCAAGTCGGTTTGAACACGACCTATTGATTGATAAAATAATTTTGTTTGATCTAATTATGCGAACTATATTCATGCAAAATACACGTACATATCTTAATAGTGTTTTATATCGTTATATTATTTCCTATTATCATTGCACTGGCTTATTTAATTAATTAATTAATATCGTTGTCCTAATCCACAACCAATTTTGCGTTGATTTAAAAAGAAAGATTTGAAATTTAAAATTATGATCTCTTATTCAGGAAGGAAATAGTTAACATATATATAAGATTGAAAGAAATATTACAATTTGAAACTATGAAAGGAAACATGTTGGCGTTCCATTAATTGACGGGATTCGTTGTGATTATTTTCCAAATTCAACAATAATTTAATTTGTATAAATTGATGGAGAGCGATTAATATAGATTAGCAGTTGATTAAAAGACCGCCATGGGGAGGAAGAAGGTGAAGCTCGCATGGATCACCAATGATGCCACGAGACGCACCACCTTCGAGAAGCGGAAGAAGGGCCTGGTGAAGAAGGCATTCGATTAGTTGCAAATTGATCAGTTGCAAATTGACCAGAGCGAACTGCTGCTGATGATGACTCCGCTCTACGATTTCACGGGTAACGAAGTGTTACCGATCGTCCAGACCAAGCTATCCATTTCACTTGGCGAAGGGCCCCTGAAGAGGACAAGGACCACAAACTTCGTTGTGGTAGACGCACCGTCAGGATACAACGTTATATTAGGCCGACTAGCCTTAAATGAGTTCCGAGCAGTGGTGTTCACCTACTGCCAAAAGATTAAGTTCCCGGTGGATGACAAAGTGGGAGGAGTCAAAGATGACCAATTGGCCATTCGACGATGCTACATTGAGATGGTCAGATCAGAAGCAAGGACCGCTCAGAAAAACCCGCGCCTGGAGGTGAACACCATCATTGAGAAGCCCCCTGCGAGGGTTTATGAAGAAAATGAAGAATTCTAGATTCACCCGGACCAATCAGATGCGACCACCATCTTTGTCGCCGATCTGGAGAGCGAGAAAAAGGCCAAGATGACTGCCTGCATCGGCCGGAATCATGACGTGTTCGCCTGATCGACCCACCAGCTACTTGAGATCTCGCCGAGCATCACTCAGCACGAGCTTCATATCCGATCAGATTCTCAGCCCGTGAAGCAGCGGAAAAGGGACTTCAGCGCGGAGCAGAATCTGATCATCCAGGAATAAATAGAGAAATTACTAGAAGCCGAACACATCCGGGAAGCCCAGTTCCTGAGTTGGCTCTAATATGGAACTGGTCTCCAAGCCAGGTAACAAATGATGGGTGTGCATTGACTTTCGAGACCTGAATAAGGCGTGCCCGAAGGATTTCTATCCGTTACCCCGGATAGACCAGATGGTGGACTCTACGACGAGCTACGAGCTAATCTGTATGCTAAACGCAAATTAAGGCTTCCACCAAGTGTCGCTTACCAAAGAAGATCAGGAAAAGGTTATGTTGGAACCCCAAGGTTATTTTGATGTGATCAACCAAGTTAGGTTAGGTCCTGTGGTGTTTTAACCTTGTGTCAAAGTGTGCATGAGCTTAGGAACACAAGAAGTCGAGCAAAAGACGCAGCTAACGAGAAGGACGGCACGGGAGAGAGCCGACAGGTTCAGTGCGTCTAAGGGACGAGATACTGCGGAAGAGTACGCAAGCGGGCGAGAAGGAAGCACTCGGCGTTTCTAAGGGACGAGAAGCCGGAGCAGAAGATTGCTCGAGAAGGCTGAAATTGGGTTCGGGTGAGCCTTATTTCGGTTGACTAAAATCATCCAAGCGAGCGGAACTGGAGCGAACGACCCGGACCGAGGCGAACTGAACCGGAGCAGAAGGCCCGGACCTAAATGGTCAACAAGGTTGACTTTGAGGTCCCGACGTCCGGATCCATTCAGGGCGCCCGAAACCCTTTCAGCGCCCGGAATGTGACTTTGACCGGATCACGTTTGACCGTGAACCGTTACGAAGGGGATAAAACTTTATCCCCCTCCAGGCGCCCTGACCAAGGATATAAATACAATATTAGTCCAGAAGTTTTTCAATCAACAAGCAATTGTAAAACAACACTAGTGCGCTCTTCATTTTTAGTTTAACTTCTCATTTTGTGCTTTCACTGCTGTATGAGGCTTCTCTGCCTGAAGGAGATACTTGGTGCATTTACTTCCTTGGATTAACAACCTCCTCGGTTGTAACCAAGTAAAAGCTTTGAGTATCTTCTTTTAGCTTATTCTTTTATTTCAATTTATGTAAGTGTTCTTTTAAAAGTTTGAGAAGAGTATTTGTTTTTATATTGTGCAGGGCTATTCAATCCCCCTTCTAGCCGGCCACTAAGGACCCAACAAGTGGTATTAGAGCCATGATGCTTCAGGAGGACTAACCGTTGATCGAAGCAAAGACGATGGCCGGACCAAGCATATACTCGCCGAAATTCGAGGGGGAGTTCGCTAGCTGGAAAAAGCGAATGTAGGTTTGTTTTAAAACTGATTTCGATTTACTTCTAATTATGGAATTCGGTTTTATAGCACCGGAAGGTAAAGAAAAATACAAGTGGGTGAAAAAGGAGCAGACCGACTATGTGGCAAATGGCAAAGTAGAGTTCCATCTGCTAAGCGTCCTTTTGCCACAAGAAGTCAACCTGATCGGCAACTACGACTCATCAAAGGAGCTTTGGGAGAAGTTCCTTGAGCTACATGAAGGGACATCCGAAGCCAAACTCGTGAGATGAGACTTACTTTGCAACTAGCTCACCAACTAGCGATTTGAAGAAGACGAAACAATTGCACACCTTCATTCAAGGATCAAGGAGCTCATCACCGAACTTTCGAATCTCGGAGAAAAGGTAAGTAACCGAGATTCGCTAAGGTACACACACTTAATGCATTCCCTAGGAATACAAAATGGGCATCACTAGTAGATGCCTTCTATATCTCTAAGGACTTGGAATTATTACCTTAGAGGAATTGTTTTCAACAGTTGAAGTGCATGAATCGAGATGTGCAGGTGCAAAGGAACCAATGCACAACATTGCCCTTAAGGCATCATGAGACGAACATGAGTCAGAATCTTCTCTCGATGATGAGGAAATGGTAATGATGGTAAGACGCTTTAAAAAATTATTTAAATCAAGAAAATCTAACTATCCGCAGGATAGAAAGAAAAGGACGATCAGATGCTACCACTTCAACGAAGAAGGGCACGTCAAAGACAACTGCCCCAAGCTAAAGAACAAGGATAAGGATAAAAGAAAGAAGTATGTCTAAATAAATAAGTTAAAAACACTAAAAGCGACGTGGGACGATACGTCGTCCGAATCGGAAGTCGAGGCCTTCTCCGGACTTACATTAATGGAAAATCATCAACACGAGGACTACGATTCAAGCTCGTCCGAAATGAGCATCGAGAGCATCAATGAAGGGGGAGCTACATCAGAAGAAAGCAGCAGTTCAGAGGGAGCCACGAATAACGAGATCAGTAAGGTAAGTTAGGTACGATCTCTTTCTCTCGATAAATTATTTAAATTTGTTAAACTATTAACTAAAGATTGCTGCAAATTAGAAAAAGAAATTAGAAATTTGAGGATTATTCTAGCAAAATATTGTCTATTAGAAGACTTTGACAAAATAAAAGTAGAAAATAAGATTTTGCAAAAAGAAATAACTAACTTAAAAATTCATGCATGCTGGTAATCTGATCCTTTTGCTAGGGGGTTTAGTCTACCGAACAAGGTAAAACCTGAACCTACAAAAATGTTAGTCATCCTGTAAAACAGAGTTAGAATAATAGCAGATAATATAAAATTTAACTTTTGATAGTCTCCGGACTATCCGGTTCTGATTTTCGGATTTCCCAGAAACTTTAGGTCAAATCGATGCATACTATTCCCTCTTTGGGGAACACATCCTTACGTACTCCTCTCAAAGAAAAATTACCTTTTGCCAAATTGGTCCTCTGGACCGTTTGGACTTTTGTTCAGTGTCTGAGACTTCAGGACTTCATGCTGAACGCCCACTCCACGACCTGTCTAGACTTCCACCTGGTCCGTGACCATCGGAATTTTTACCTTGAGTCCCCAACTCTAGGATTTTGTTCAAGTCCTCGACCCACCAAGACCTTGCCCAACCTCCCGGACTAGGACTTTATTGCCTAATCGCAGCTAAGACTTTCCATAACCTAGGATTACCACCCCTAGGGTTTTCCATTTGCCTAGAATCCACTAGGATTTTTACCTACAAACACTTAGGATTTTTCTACAAGCTCATTTACACTTGTTAGATAATAAAACATCTTAACTTTTGAAACTTTTGCCATAATCAAAACATAGGTTTGATTGTCTGATGCTCCCTACACCAACAATCTTCCTCTTTTTACTTATGATAACTTGATTTAAAAGTTAAGTAAAACATATAGCAACATATAGCAAAAAAAATGCAACATATAGTGAAAGTTTACAGATTCATTTATAAAGAAAAAGAAGTAACTTGTTAGCTCTCCCTTAATCCCTTAACTTTCTCTCACCCTTAACTTTTAAAAATTTTCTCCCCCTTTCACATATATCAAAAATAATTTAGGGAGGAAAAAATGCATAATTCCAAAAATCTAATATTTTACCTTTTCAAGTACTTTGAAAAAAACTTTGTCTTTGAAAAATACTTTGGAACAAAACTCTTCTTTTTTGAGATACTAGAATTTTTGTTTTAAAAACTTTGAAAAGGAGAGTGAAAAATTTTAATATAGCTATAAACTTGTGAAAAAAGCTTTTGAACAATACTTAAGTGGTCAGAAGGAACTTGGCTAAAAATATAGTTTTTGAAACTTAGCTTTTTAAAAATTTACTAAAAAAAACTTAGCCTTCTTGTAAAGCCTTAATTTTTTTTTAAAAGTATACTTAAAGATTTTGAGAAAGAACTTATCTTTTTTCCTTAATAAAAAACTTAGCTAAATTCTTAATTTTGAAAAGATTTTCTTTTTAAAAAATTTAGCTAAATATTTAGCTTTAAAAAGATTTTATTTTAAAAAAAAAACTTAACTAAATACTTAGTTTTGAAAAGATTTTCTTAGAAAAAACTTACTAAATACTTAGCTTTGAAAAGAATTTTCATATAAATTTTTGAAGAAGTATTTGATTTTAACTTATAAACTTTCTTTTGAAATAGCACCTCACAAGAAAACTTAAAAAATTTAACTCCCTATTTCTTTCTCTCTCTTAAAAGTTTAAGTAATTTATAGGGGATAGTTAGCTTAAATAATTTAATTAATACATTGATTAATAACTACGACCCTAGAGTCTAAACATGAAAACATAAGTTTAATAATATAAAAGTAATTATTTATTTTCATGATTTTTCATCTCGCCTATTCTATGTTATCAAACATGTTCAACTTATGAGTTTATGTGAAATGAAGTTAAGTTAATTTTAGAGTTGATTTTATCTATGACTTGGAAAAATATTTATGATATTGAAGAATATTTAAGTTTGAGTTTCAAAAATAATTTAAGTTAAATTTTGAATTTAAAATGTTTGAATTTAAATTTAGATTTCAAAAATATTAAATTTTGAATTTAAATTTAGATGTCAAATATATTAACTTTTGAATTTTGAAATATTTAAGTTTAAATTTAAATTTAGATTTCAAAAATATTGAATTTTCAAAATACTTATGTTTGAATTTAAATTTAGATTTTAAAAAAAATTAAATTTGGAATTTTAAAACACTTAAGTTTGAATTTAAATCTAGATTTTAAAAATATTGAATTTTAAATTTTGAAAATTAATTATGATTTAATATTTGAAAAACAATTAAGATTTAATTTGATTTGGTTTAAATTAGGTTAGACTAATTCTTAATTGAAAACTGAATCTATCTCACCCTTTTTATAGATTGTCAATTAAGGAATCTTATCTGTTTTGTGAGATGGTTAATTTTATCTTTAATTTTATTAATATCTATGGATTGATTTACATTAGAGTTAGCTTAAGATTTGATAGTTAGTCAATTAAATATTTATTTCAATAATTGACTTTCAGGCTGTGACGAGACACTCGACCTTCTTGGTTATTGGATCATCAACCACTTCTAGACAAAGCCTTTTAAAGAAATTGACTATTTAATTTTCTTCTTGAAAATCCTAGGTCTAACTAGTCAAATGTAGATTAAGCCTAAGTCCTTATCTATCCTAATCTAAGTATACATAAAAAATAGTAAATCAAGCATCAATCAGGTTTATCTAATGAAAATGGGCTTTCTATTGGCTCCCCCTAGATCATAGCCCCGATAAGGTCTATCAAGATAGTACATTTGATCCTTGGGGATCCAATATTGATCAAGTCTAACTTGATTTGTCAAGTTAGACTTGGGGACCCATGCTTGGATTAAGTTTCTATTTGATCTATTTACAAGAGATAAATACAATTTAAATTTGTTTTTAGCCTTATATCCAAGTCCGGATTGATTGTATATGACTCTTTGTTTTCCAAGAATTAGATCAAGATTCTTGGAACCCAAGGTGAACCGTTCCAATGTATCCTTCGATTCCTTGACTTGACTTTTCAGGCTAGAATTTTCTTCCTCAAGTTGTTAGATTTGAGTTGAAGTTCCAGTCTGAACAGATTCAATCAAGGAGCTTGGGTTAGTCACTTCCTTAAGGGTTGTTATCTCCTTTTGAAGTGACTTGACCCGGATATTAGATTTGGCCAACTTCCTTAATAAGTATGAAACTAAATTTTGTAAATCATCGACTTGAGTTCCAGTAATAAGAGAACTTACAATATTATTTGGCCCTTCAGAAATGGATATGGATATGTGGTTTCTTTCAGAATTTGTTTCTGACTCGGCTTCGGTTTCGAACTTAGACTCTATTCTAGCAACATACACTTGTACTGGTAGAGCAAGAAAGCTTGCTTGCTCGTGTTCTTCATCAAAGTCTTCCGAGGATTCGGATCACGTTGCCTTCAACGCTTTCCTTCTTCCTTGCTTCTAGTTTGAGCATTCAGGCTTGTAGTGTCCCTTCTAGTTGCTGCCGTAGCATGTAACTCCATACTTGGCCTTCAAGTTCAATTGAGTCACTTTCTTCTTCTTAAGTGCTTTCCGAACTCGTTTGACTAGTTCGGTGGTGATTTCATCTTCTTTTGAGTCTGATTCATTTTTAGACTCAGGTTCGGTCCGACGCTTGGCTTTTGGTTCCCTCGTTCTGTTTGTACCTGCGAACAAAGCATTACCTTTCTCAATTGGTAATGCATTAGTCTGTTCGTGAAGTTCAAATTTAGAAAATAATTCATCTAATATAATTTATGAAAGATCCTTAGACACGTTGTAAGCATGTACCATGGATGTCCATAAAGTGTTCCTTGGAAAGACATTGATGCATCCTGATAATGTTGCTATTTTCCACTTTCTAACCGATTGCGTGAAGGTTGTTGAGCAGGTCTTGGATCCGAGTGTGGAGTTGATTTACCGATTCCCCTTCCTGTATTTTTATATTATATAGTTTAGTCAGAATCAGATCACGCTTACTTACCTTAGTGTCGGAGGTTCCCTCATGCAGTTCGATTAGCTTCTCCCATAGTTTGTGAGAAAACTGTTTAGAAAGAGACAATTGTATCGATTCAAATTGACTCCAAGAAATTTAAAAACAATCATAGAGTAAAACGCAGTGAAATAAAGAAAGAAAACAAAAAACAAGCGCTAACACTTTTGGTTACTTGGTTCGGAGCCTGTGATGACTCCTACTCCAAGGCCCGCGATTGTTGATCACTTTTGTTGGCAATCCACTATCAGTTCAGAAAATCTTTATAAGAATATTGAATTACAACTTTACGTTAAGTAAAATATACTGACAACGTAAGAATCTGAAGAGTTGCACTTTTGGTTGTCGGAGTCGTGTCATGGAGTCGCAGAAATGTCTTTGGAGGAACGCGTAAGAAAGTTCGTCAGAAGATTGATTGATCGTCGAAGTGTTGGTCGAGACTCCCTTTTATAGCCGAGCTAGACCTGATCAAGATCCACTGATCTCAGGATCAGGGGTTGACTCGACACTTATCGGTTGACCAATATAGGTGTTCGGTTGATCAAACCTTCTGCACCTGCCTACCTTCTTGTCCAGATTTTGCCGCTTCAGATAGAACCTTCATTCGATTGACCAATCCTGTTGTTCGATCGATCGATCAGTCCCGCTTTTCTCGTTGGCTTATCTGATCTGATCCACCCGGTCCGATCGAGTTAGTGCCTATCCAAAGTTCGATCAACTGAACCCAAGGTTCGATCGACCGATCCTTTGGTTAAACCCGATCAACTCGTAGAAATATGATCCTTTTTCTTGGGGTTCGGTCGACTGATTTAGAAATTCGATCGACCAAACAAGGCAAAATCTGAACCTACAAAAATGGTAGTCATCCTATAAAATAGAGTTAGAATAATAGCAGATAATATAAAATTTAACTTTTGTTTGTCTTCGGACTATCCAGTTTCGACTTTCGTATTTTCCAGAAACATTAGGTCGAATTGACACATACTGTTCCCTCTTTGGGGAGCATATCCTCTCCTACCACTTTCAAGAGAAATTACCTTTTGCCAGACTGGTCCTACAGACCGTCTAGACTTTTGCTCAGTGTCTGAGACTTCAGGACTTCATGCTGAACGTCCTCTCCACGACATGTCCAGACTTCCACCTGGTCCGCGACCAACAGGATTTACACCTAGAGTCTCCGACTTTAGGATTTTGTCTAATGTCCTCGACCTGCCAAGACTTCTCCTAGTTCCCCGGACCAGAACTTCATTGCCTAATCGTAGTTAGTGTTGGGACTGATATGTCCGTTAGAGGGGGGGAGGGGTGAATAGCGTTTCGTCGCGCTCCTTGCGTCGTTTGCTTCATCTTGATGATGATATGCAGCGGAAATAAAATATAAGACTCACACAACGCTAACAAGTAGATTTACTTGGTATCCACCTCAAGATAAGGTGACTAATCCAAGGATCCACACACGACATGCTATCTCCACTATGAAACACTCCTTCTCGGTCGCAGCCAGAGGCGGAGAAGCCTCGTACAAATTCACACAATTGTAGGATCAAAAAGAATTTAGATATCTTCACAATAGCATAATATTGTTCACTTTGGGCTTAGGCCCTCATGACTTTGCTCTTGGGCTCTTCCCAAAAGGCCTCATGCCAATGGAGATATCTTTCTCTTACAAACCCATGATCTTTCCTATGTGTTTTCAATGTGGGACTGTGTTTGCAACCTTGTAACCCCAACAATCCCCCCCCCCCCCCCAAACAAAAGACCACAGGCTTCCCACGTCCGATCATCGACCCACCAGGTCTTCCTGCCCCTCGGTCCACCCAACCTACTAGGACTTCCTTGCCTAGTCGCAATTAGGACTTCCTGCCTGGTGTCTGGTCCTCTTGATCCGAACATAGGAGCCCCCACTTCCTTTGTTCGAGGTCAATATTGTTCCCACATGGCTCAATTAAACCATAGTTCTTATGCAAGTTGGCGGTTAAACCTTCTGGCAGTCCGGGCTCTGATACCAATTGTACGATCGAAAAGAATTTAGATATCTCCATAATGGCATGATATTGTCCACTTTGGGCCTAGGCCCTCATGAGTCATGCCAATGGAGATATCTTTCTCTTATAAACCCATGATCTTTCCCATGTGTTTTCAATGTGGGACTATGTTTGCAACCTTGCAACAACAACAACACAAACAAAAATACAAGAAGAGAGTACAAGATACAAATGAAAACACTACTTCTTCTTGCTTACTTGTTGCTTATTGTTGCCTCTTGAACCTTGAGAGAACACTCCCAAGAGCCTTTAAGAACTGGCGGTGAAGATAGGAGAAAGTCGCTAAAGATCGTAGTAAGCTCGTAAGAAAGAAATCGCAAAGATTTGCGGAGAAAATGCTCCACCAAGGCTTTAAATAGTGCTCCTAATTAATCCAATCCATCCCAAATCGATCGCCACGTCAGCACCGCTCCATCCCAACCGTCCATCACTCGTTTCCTGCGCAACGATCACTTTACAATCGATCGACCAATCGATTGGGACTGCCTGAATCGATCGCCCGATCGATTCAGAGCCTTTCTGTGCTCTCGCGTCCGCGTGAAAGCTTTTGTTGCCCAATCGATCGACCAATCGATTGGCAGCTCCCAATTGATCACCCGATCGATTGGGAAAGCCTCTGTGCTCGCGATTTCACATCCCAATCGATCGGCAGATCGATTGGGCCTTCCCACAATCGCAGCACACTCCAATCGATCGACTGATCGATTGGACCCTGGTTCAGTCGATCGCCCGATCGATTGACCAGACTTGACTCAAACTCAAGTCCAAAATCTCCAGCCCAACTCCTGGTCAACCGTGACTTGTTGGGTCTTCATGCCTAGAATTTGGCCACACCCGACCAACCTCGAACTAGCCTTCTAGCCTCTTCCATCAGTCTTGAGTCCCTCGGATATCTCCCATCCTTCACGCCTTGCCTTCAGGAGCTTCCTTCGACCTCATCCTAGTTGTCGGGTCTTCCTTGCCAAGTCATACCAGGACTTACCTTGCCAAGACCACATGCTTGGACTTACACCTTTTTCCAAGAACACACTTGGACTTTCCAATTGCCTGGCTCCTCACCAGGACTTTCTCCTTTGCCAAGATTACACTTGGACTTTCTAACTGCCTGGCTCCTCACCAGGACTTTCCACTTGCCTGGCTCCTCACCAGGACTTTCTCCTGCCTAGCTCCTCACTAGGACTTTCTCCTTTGCCTGGCTCCTCTCCAGGACTTTCTCGTTTCCTGGCTCCTTACCAGGACTTTCTCCTGCCTAGCTCCTCACTAGGACTTTCTCCTTTGCCTGGCTCCTCACCAGGACATTCCCGTTGCATGGCTCCTTACCAGGACTTTCTCCTACCTAGCTCCTCACTAGGACTTTCTCCTTTGCCTAGCTCCTCACTAGGACTTTCCCGTTGCCTGGCTCCTCACCAAGACTTTCTCCTGCCTAGCTCCTCACTAGGACTTTCTAAATGCCTAACATCCAGTTAAGACTTCTCAGTCAAGTCTCCTGTCACCCTTGACCTACTTGACTTGTATTCTCATCAACCTGGTCAACCCTTTGACCATCTCCATAACCGGACGATTGCTTCAGCAATCTCCTTATATTATCAAACATCAAAACTCAAATCCTGACTCAAGCTTGACTCAACTCAAGCTTAGTCACACTGGTCAAACTTGACCTAGGGAAATTGCCCCAACAGTTAGGACTTTCCATAACCTAGGTTTACCACCTCCTAGGATCTAGGGTTACCTCCCCTTAGGATTTTTCACCTACCTCGAATCCACTAGGACTTATCTAAGAATACTTTGGACTTTCCTGCAAACTCATTCACACATGCTAGATAATAAGACATCTTAACTTTTGAACCCTTTGCCATAATAAAAATATAGGTTTAATCGTCTTGTGCTCCCTACACCAACAAACTTAACTTTAAAGTTTAAAAATTACTTGATTTTGAAAGACTTCACTTATTAAAACAACAATTAGTTTTGAATTAACTTTTTTTTATAAAAGTAGTACAATACTTTTGAAAAATCAATACTTTTGAAAAGTACTTAAGTTTGAAAAATACTTAAGTTTTAACCTCCTTTTACTCTCCTCCTTAATTAATACCTAATGCGGTGATAAGGAAGAGCCTACCTGGCACGAGTCAATTGCCACGGTGTAGATCAAAGTCAAGACGGTCAACATTAGGGAAGCGGATGTTGAACCCCGTGGTAGTTTTGATGTGATCAACCAAGTTTAGGTTAGATCCTGCTTTGTGTTTGATCTCTGTGTCTAAGTGTGCAAGAGCTTAGGAGCGCAGGAAGTCGAGCGGAAGACGCAGCTAGCGAGAAGGACGACACGGGAAGGGAGCCGACGGGCTGGGTGCGTCCGAAGGACGAGAGAGCTGCGGAAGAGTACACCCGGTGGGCGTGAAGAACATGCGCGGTGTTCGAGGGACGTAAAGCCGGGACGGAAGACTGCTCGAGGAGAAGGCCGGGTATTGGGTTCGGCTGAGCCCTATTCCGGATGGCCGAAATCACCCAAAGAAGCCGAACCAGAGCAAGTCAACTGGAAGTTGACTTGTCAATGATTCGGTCGACCGAACCTCCTGATCGGTCGACCGAACCCCTCTCAATCAGCAGCCAACCGCCAATGCCACGTCAAAAGCTGACCGTTGGTAAAGCTGATCGGTCGACCGAACCGAAGTTAATCCAGAGACATAGTCGAGCAAATTGATCGGGCCAACTCAGTTGGAGTCCGTTGGCCGATCGGTCGACCGAACATAAGGATCGATCAACCGAACCAAAGCTCGATCCTCAGAGACTGCACCTGGACGGAAGACTCGGCAGATATAGCAGGTTCGGTCGACCGAACCTAGGGATCGGTCGACCGATCCCTCTCGAGTCAAACCTGATCCCGAAGGTTCAGGTTATGTGATAAGCTCTAGAACCCCTATATAAAGGAGGTCTCGGGTAGCTATTAATAATACAACGAATACGTACGAAATAGCAACTCTTGTACTCTCATTATCTTAGCAACTTCTGTACAGTCAAAGTGTAAAAGGCTTCTCCTCCTTCAGAGAAGGAGTTTTCTTACTGCGCTTTTCTTATTGCCCTGGATTAACAACCCTCTTGGTTGTAACCAGGTTAAATTCTGTCTCCTGTTATTTCTGCTGTTAATTTTATTATTGTTGCTTTATTTTAAGAGTTGAAAAGCTTTGAGGAGGGTATAATATTTATCGCAGGCAATTCACCCCCTCTTGCCGAACCTCTTGATCGGTTGACCAAACTGAAGTTAATCCAGAGACTTAGTCGAGCAAATTAATCGGGCCAACTCAGCTGGAGTCTGTTGGTCGATCGGTCGACCGAATATAAGGATCGGTCGATCGAACCAAATCTCGATCCTCAGAGACTGCACCTGGACGGAAGACTGGGCAGGTACAGCAGGTTCGGTCGACCGAACCTGGGGATCGGTCGACCGATCCCTCTCGAGTCAAACCTGATCCCGAAGGTTCAGGTTATGTGATAAGCTCTAGAACCCCTATATAAAGGAGGTCTCGGGTAGCTATTAATAATACAACGAATACGAACGAAATAGCAACTCTTGTACTATCATTCTCTTAGCAACCACTATACTGTCAAAGTGTAAAAGGCTTCTCCGCCTTCAGAGAAAGAGTTTTCTTACTGCGCTTTTCTTACTGCCCTGGATTAACAACCCTCTTGGTTGTAACCAGGTTAAACTCTGTCTCCTGTTATTTCTGCTGTTAATTTTATTATTGTTACTTTATTTTAAGAGTTGAAAAGCTTTGAGGAGGGTATAATATTTATCGCAGGCAATTCACCCCCCCCCTCTTGCCGATCCCCTCTGCACCAACAAGTGGTATCAGAGCCTAACAGCCTCAGAGGGACTAAACGCCATCTGAAGAATAAAGATCAGAACAATGGCCGACGCGAACATTCATCCCCTAAAGTTCGACGGAGATTTCGCTACATGGAAGCGAAAAATGGAGGTATTCTTTAAAATGGATTTTGCTATTATTATTACAATGAAATATGATTTTGTAGCGCCGAAAGTTAAAGAAGAAAACACGTGGAGCAAGAAGGAGCAAGCCGATTTTGTCGCCAACGGAAAGGCTGAGTTCCACTTGCTCAGCGTTCTGCCACCTCAGGAGGTAAATCGGATCGGAAGCTACGACTCCGCGAAAGATCTCTGGGAAAAATTCCTGGAGCTTCATGAAGGTACTTCCGAGGCGAAGCTAGCAAGGCGCGACATCCTCCGGACCCAGTCGACGAACCTCCGGATGAACCAAGGAGAAAAGGTAGCGCAACTCCAAGCAAGGATCAAAGAGCTGATCACGCAACTAACCAATCTTGGAGAAGAAGTAACGAACCGGGACTCGATCCGGTACGCACTCAACGCCTTCCCGAGAACTCCTGAGTGGGCCTCCTTAGTAGATGCGTACTACATCTCTAAGGATTTTGAGGTAAGTAATCTAGAACATTTGTTTTCTATTTTTGAACTTCACGAATCTCGAGTTGCAGAGCCCAATGGAGTAGAAAAGATTAGTCAGAACATCGATTTGAAGGCAAGAACAAACGGTTCTAACTCCGAAGCCTCGATCGACGGATCGGAAGCGGCACAATTGGTAAGACGCTTTAATAAATTTTTTAAATCTAATAAATTTAGATCGCGGTCGAAGAAGTTCCAGCAAAAGAAAAGAGTGGTTCATTGATACAATTGCAACGAAGAAGGACATATCAAAGATGACTGCCCAAAACTGAAAAGCAAAAGTAAAGAAAAGAGTAAGAAGCCAGCTCGACCCAAATACAACCTAAAGGCCACGTGGGATGATTCATCGTCCTTAGAATCCGAAGTCGAAGAATTCTTGGGACTAGCACTGATGGCGAACCATCAGCTAGAAGAAACGTCTAGCTCAGAAATGAGCATAGATGAAGGGGGAGGAACAGTAGAAGAAGAAGAAAGCTGTGATGAAGGGGGAGCATCGCAAGATGAGGTAAGTAAGGTACGTGCCCTAAACCCTAAATAGTCCTTTCGTTTTATTAAAGATCTTTATAAAGAATTAGATAAAGTAGAAAAGGAAAATGAATATTTGAAATTAGAAAATGAAGTTTTAAAATTAGAATTTAAAAAATTGAAAACTGATGCATGTTTTAAAAATATTTTTCCACATTCAAAATTAAAGTTATATGGAAAATTAAATTGGTACATAAGAAAGCATCAGGGTCAACTTAGGAAAATACCAAGAAACTATGTACCCCCTAAGTTTTTAACCAACCCTGTAGGTAGGAACCTTTATTGGGTTCCAAAATCTTTACTGGTTTAAATTTCTCTTTTAGTTAAAAGCTTACAGTGAGAAAATAAAACATTGAGGTTCTTTATGGAAGCTTTGTCTAAGGAAGTGATTGTTGCTCCAATAACCAAGAAGGCCTAGTGTCTCGTCATGACCTGAAAGCTGAAATATCGAAATAAAAATGTTTAATTAACTTTCTGATAAAAGCATTAAAATTAGAATTAAATAATGCTTTGAAAAGTTTTTAAACATTTCCTTAGAAATTCATTAAAATTTTTAATTCTCTTGAAAAAATGTTTCTTGAAATTTTTACTTAGAAATTTTTTTTGGAAAATTCATTTTAACTTGGAAAATTTTTCAAAACTTAGAAAATTTTGAAATTAAACCTAACTCAGTTTTTTTAATCTTTACTCAGAAATTGTTTAACTTTAAATTTTTTGCTGTGATCAAAGGGGGAGAATAAAGATAAGTTCAGTTAGGGGTCAGTTAGGGGGAGTTAGTTAAAATTTTTTTTAGTATAAATTTTTATGTTGCAATTTATTTTAAAGTTGCAAATTTATGCCTGAATTGTTAGTTTAGTAATTTCTTTAAATTACTATCTGTTTGTTTTAACCCTAACATGAACTTGGGTTGATGCACATCAAAAAGGGGGAGATTGTTGAATCCCGTGGTAGTTTTGATGTGATCAACCAAGTTTAGGTTAGGTCCTGCTTTGTGTTTGATCCCTGTGTCAAAGTGTGCAAGTGCTTAGGAGCGCAGGAAGTCGAGCGGAAGATGCAGCTAGCGAGAAGGACGGCACGGGAAGAGAGTCGACGGGCTCGGTGCTTCCGAAGGATGAGAGAGCTGCGGAAGAGTACACCCGGTGGGCGTGAAGAACATGCGCGGTGTTCGAGGGACGTAAAGCCGGGACGGAGGACTGCTCGAGGAGAAGGCCGAAAACTGGGTTCGGGTGAGCCCTATTCCGGATGGCCGAAATCACCCAAAGAAGCTGAACCAGAGCAAGTCAACTGGAAGTTGACTTGACAATGGTTCGGTCGACCGAACCTCCTGATCGGTCGACTGAACCCCTCTCAATCAGCAGCCAACCGCCAATGCCACGTTAGAAGCTGACCGTTGGTAAAGCTAATCGGTCTACCGAACCTCTTGATCAGTCGACCAAACCGAAGTTAATCCAGAGACTTAGTCGAGCAAATTGATCGGGCCAACTCAGCTGGAGTTCGTTGGCCGATCGGTCGACCGATCATAAGGATCGGTCGACCGAACCAAAGCTCGATCCTCAGAGACTGCACCTGGACGGAAGACTGGGCAGGTACAGCAGGTTCGGTCGACCGAACCTGGGGATCAGTCGACCGATCCCTCTCGAGTCAAACCTGATCCCGAAGGTTCAGGTAAATTTAATAAGCTCTAGAACCCCTATATAAAGGAGGTCTCGGGTAGCTATTAATAATACAACGAATACGAACGAAATAGCAACTCTTGTACTCTCATTCTCTTAACAACTACTGTACTGTCAAAGTGTAAAAGGCTTCTCCGCCTTCAGAGAAGAAGTTTTCTTACTGCTATGGATTAACAACCCTCTTGGTTGTAACCAGATTAAATTCTGTCTCCTGTTATTTCTGCTGTTAATTTTATTATTATTGCTTTATCTTAAGAGTTGAAAAAGCTTTGAGGAGGGTATAATATTTATCGCAGGCAATTCACCCAGTCTTGCCGGTCCCCGCTGCACCAACAACAGATCATTGGCCAATCGGAGAGACCGTTGTCTGATCGACCATCTAAGTAAACATGTATAATTAGTCCGGTGGCAGGAGAACAAGCTACGCGGGCTGGGAGCTCAAGCCGAGCGGGCCACCAGTCTGGCTCGAAGAATGACATTAGCATTATACACTTAATGAAGTAATAAGATAAAAGAGAAAAAGACGGATAATTAATAATGGAAAGAGAAAACCTAATAGAATACTCTATCTATCATTAAATAAGAAGAAGTCAAGACAAAAATATCCCCTGTCGGTAATCAATATTATTAAACAAGGGAAGATGGAGGGTCACCAGAAAAGGTATAAAAGGGCACGCTATGTATGAAGAAAGGAAAGAAAAATCTTTATCCTTAGTACTCACTTTTTTCCTCTCTTGTTTATGACTTGAGCGTCGGAGGGCCAACGCCAGTGACTGTTGGGTTTTTCGGGCCGCGAAAACCGCTTTTTGCGTCGTGGAAACCCCGAATCACCCAAAGCTGTAGATCCGTGCAAGGAAAAAACCGAATGAAATACAAGTACGAGTTTCAAAACTTTAGATCTACTCCTAGATCTATGTGTTGAGAGCTTTTACCTTTGAAGCGTGCCCTCGCAAATCCCGCTCGTCCAACGGTACACCGGATCTCGAGAGTGTCAACGTAGACACTCCTCTAATGATATCCACACGAACAAGGAGTGCCTCTCACACTCAAAGGATGGAGAAAAGAGCCCCAAGTGTGCTAGCACTTTCTAGAGCTCTCGAATGTGATTGGAAAGGAAGAAAAAGAGGATGCAAAAGGAATGTCATACACTCAAGATGTAGTATCCCTCCTTTGTGACCTTCACTCTTCCTTTGCTCTTGGAATTCACTCAACCACCTTCTCCTCCCTTGGAAGCTCACGGCAACAGCAGCAAAACCAAGAGGAAAAGACCAAGGAAGAAGATGGAATGAATGCACACATTATTACCACAAAATCAAAACCCCTCCTCACATTTGTGTGGCCGGCCACACAATGTAACCCCCTCATTTAATGTGGCCGGCCACATTAAGTGGTATGGGTGTGTAACCTCCATGAGGTAGCACACCATTATGAGGTGGTGATGATGTGGCAAGGATGTGTCATGCCATGTAGGATGAGTCAACCTACATGATGTGGCAATGCATCAAGTCAAACTTGATGTTTCAACTTCCATTTGGTCAAGTCAAAATTGACCAATTTCTTCCTTGTTGAGTTAAATCCAACCTTTAATTCAAGTCAATTTCAATTTAATAAATCTCAATTCATTAATATAAATTGACTCAATGAATCAAATTTAAATTAGACTCATTCAACAATTGAATCTAATTGAGTCTAACTCAATAAATCTAATTTAAATCAATCCGAATCCAATTGGTTCATCATATGAACCTAATCTCCATCCACTTGTTCTTTGTGTGTGACCCAATAGGTTTTTGTAACGTTGGCAATGTTTCTAAACTCCTTTAGAAACATAAGCAATGAGCGACATCTAGCAATACATCATTGCTACCCAAGTTACAAGAAATGTTGAGATCCAACATCACCTTGTGACTATTAATTGTGACTCCTCACAATATATGACAAGTGTCCTTCTATCCTAGACATCTAGATTGATCAATGTGAGGCATAGACCGTGTCATCCTCTGACCAATCTAAATCTTGAACTCCAAGTAGACTCACTCAATCAAATGAGCTCAATATCCCATATTGACTCATTTGGGTATGGCCATACATTTCGTGGTCTTACTCTATCAAGAATATCGATGTCACTCCCATCATATAGGAGGGATAGATCCCATCTACATCACTCACATCCCTCTGCATAATTCGTTACATACCCAGTAATCGCCTTTATAGTCCACCCAGTTACGGGTGACGTTTGACGAAACCAAAGTACATAACTCCTTATGTAGGGATCCATGGTGACTTCAGGTCTAAGGACTAATAGTCATACTAATAGCCACATGAGAAAGTATATGACACTCATATAACGATCCATGATACTTTCTCATGGCGGGTCATTCAGTATACATTCTCTAATGTATACCCATGTGTCAACTTGATATCTCTATATCCATGACTTGTGAGATCAAGTCATCGAGTTGACCTACATGCTAGTCTTATTGCATTAACATTGTCCCTGAATGTTAATTCTCGACTAGGAATGATTTAGAGTAGTGTTCCCTATATCATCTCACTATCGGTTCAACTAACCGATTGATATAGGTGAGAACCATCTACTCAAGGACATTATTATACTTAGTTTATTTGGCACCAATACAAGTAAGTATAATAACCAAACAAATGCCTTTATTAATATACAAGAATATGATACAATGAGTCCATACAATCATCAAATGATTGGCTCTAGGGCTCTAACTAACAGTGACCCCTTCGCTGGTTTTGGTTTTGTTTTACAGAGAGCGAGGTCTTCATCTTGTCAGCGGAGCTGCCACCTACCCAGCTTTCTAGCTTCGTGCCTTGGGACAGGATCATTTTGGTGTCATCTATGGGAACGTAACCTGCATCCGAGCAAGAAGATGGAAGACGCTGGATGACTTACAACAGTGACTCTTAAACGACAAGATCTCGACGGATTACTACAAGCTCAAGTGACGAAGATATTGGAGCAACAACAACAACGGACGCTAGCCGAATGGCAAGTACAGGAGCCTACAGCTTCCGCAGAAGGTCGCCGGGCTGAGCGAGAAGATCAAATGGAACATCTTTCCATTCAGGACCCGAATGGAAAGAGGTCGATCAACACCTATGGGGAAGAACCTCATGCGCCGGCCTCGTACGTCAAGCGCCAATTTGGACCTCGACAGAAGAGAGGGGCTGGGCTGACAGTGATCGGGGATCATCCTCTGATGAGGCACCCGTTCGAAACACAAGAAAAAGGAAACCCAAGGAGGATGACTCGCCCCAATAGGTCAACCAACAGTTTTCAGAGGGAATTCTAAATGACCCTCTGCCGAAACACTATACCTCATTGATGATTGGGGAATATAATAGGACGACCGACCCTGACAACCATCTGGCCAAGTTTGACAACGCAGCCATGCTGTACAAATACACGAACAGGGTAAAATGCCTAGTCTTCTTGACCACATTATCTGAATCAGCACAACACTGGTTCAAACGTTTGCCGAGCGGCTCGATTCATAGCTTCAAAGACTTTCGTGCGGCCTTCGTACATCACTTTGATAGCAGTCCCCGCCACTGGAAGATGAGCGTGAATCTATTCTCACTGAGGCAATGGTCGCGAGAGGCCTTAAGGTCATATATCCAACGCTTTAATCAGGTGGCGATGGACATCCTAGCGGTCTCCTCAGATGTATTAGTTAACGCTTTCACTCAGGGGCTCACTGAAGGAGAATTCTTCCGGTCACTCATTCAGAAGCCTCCAAAGGAATTTTGCGATCTACAAAAAAGAGACAATGAATACATCAATGTAGAAGAAGCCTAGGCGTCCAAGAAAAAGGAGGCACCCACCGAACCAGCGACTGTGTCAACCGAGTAGCCATCAGCCTCCTAAAGGGGCCTTGATCGGGAGGAACTCAACCACAACATGAGCATAGGACGCATGCTGTGCAGCACGTTGGGGTTGGACGCCCAAAGGCCTCCAGGGGTAAAATATGGACGCCGATGTTTTACTTCTTCCATCAATCGGTGACTCATAATACACGGGACTGCTACCTGGCTAGCTGGCCGACCCCAAGAAGGTAGTATCGTCAATCACCACCGCCCGATTGGAAATATAGGCGTCGATCAACTAGGCGAAGGGAAGACGAAAAGATAGCGGTCGAACCATGCCGCCATCAATCTCAGCGACGGAACAGTCTAAGTCCTGTTTGGGAGCAAGCTGAATGGAGATGACACTCATCTTGATAGGAAGAAAATAGGAGCAACGCCGCTTGGGGTGAAATAGGAATGATCACCGGGGGGCCGACTGGCGGTGATTCTAATCGAGCGAGAAAGTTACACGCGCGGCGGTTTGAAACACAGCAATCGACTGCAGCAAAGAGAAGGCCGAGGGACCTAAGATCAGCTTCGGTCTGAAGGATTTAGAGGGGGTTATCCGTTCGGTAATAGCTAATTATGTTATTCACCATACCTTTGTTGACACAAGAAGCTCGGTGAACATCATCTTTAAGAAAGTATTTGATCAGCTGCAAATCGACCAGAGCAATTTACTGCCCATGAAGACTCAACTCTACGGGTTCACCAGCAATGAAGTATTGCCGATCGGCCAACTGCGCCTAGCCGTCTCGCTCGGGGAAGAGCAGCAGAAGAGGACATGGACGACCAATTTCATTGTGGTGAATGTGTTATCAGCCTACAACGTCATTCTGGGCCGACCGACGTTGAATGAGTTCCGAGCGGTGGTATCCACTTTCTGCCAGAAAATCACGTTCCTGGTTGGGAGACAAGGTGGGCAAGGTCAGAGGCGATCTATTGGCCGTTCGACGTTGTTATGTCGAGATGGTCTGAATGGAAACATGAACCGCTCGGAAAACACTTCGCTTGGAGGTGAACGCTATCTCGGAGAAGCCTCCTACTCTGGTCCACGATGAAAAGGAGGAGGTCCAGATCCATCCAAACCGATCGAAGGCGATGACCTTTATCGTCGCCGATCTAGAAAGTGAGAAGAAAACAGAATTGGTTGCTTATCTTAGACGAAACTATGACGTGTTCGCCTGGTCGACACTCGAATTGTCTTGCATTTTTCCGAACATAGCTCAGCATGAGCTACATGTTCTATCAGACTCTTGGCTGGTTAAACATAACGACGATGAAACCTTGATAGAATCTGAGAAAAAAAACATAAGAATAAAAATAATTATTATGTTTAACAAATATATTTTGATAAATATCATTAATAGAATAAATCATATAATTTTATTTCATACATTCAAATAATTAAATATTTCAAAAGTTCTTAACCAAATTTATTATCATTAGGAGTTGTAGGGTTGATAAAAAATTGAATTTTCATGGCTAATAATATAATAGAAAAACAAAAATAGGTACCTTGAGAGATCATTGCGAGATGGGGGAGATCATCGCAAGAAAATTATTGATTAGCGACTGAAAATATAAAATTTTGTCACTAATTTAACGATAGAAATTCACTAAATTAATATCTAAAAATATGTACAAAATTATAAAATCACACCAATCAAAATAATATAAATAACTACATCCAAATTCATATAATTACAATATCAACACCGATCCAAATCCCCGGGACCCCGCATGGCGGGAGCTTCGTGCACTAGACTGTCCTTTTTATTTAAAACATGAAGTTCAATATATATATATATATATATATGATCCGGTGGTAAGGACGGGGGGACCCTCATGGGCGGAGGGTCAAAGATACGTGGAGGTCAACCCCAAGTTCGCGCCGAACGAAGGATGCAGGGCCGAACGGAAGGATGTCGGGCCGAACGGAAGGATGCCGAGCCGACCTGACATTCGGCCAGGAGCTTCCCGGGCCGGACAGAAGACAACCCGACCATGGGCGGGTTTTCGACGCTCATAGTGAAAAGGGTCACCTGGCCGAGCGGATAGCCCGCTCGGCCGAAGCATAAAGCATCGTTGCTGTGGAACACTCTCAGCCGAGCACCCGGTCGGACCTATGCCTGCCGAGCGGCTGGCCGCTCGGCGCGGGAACAGAAGAGACAAAAGGACAAAGGAAACATCGGGGGAACATCTCCTAACAGCGGGTACGTTCAACGACCAGGCCATACGCAAGATCTTACAACAGAGGATCCCGCTGTCCCATCATAGATGTGCTCGGACTGTAGCAGTATAGTGTCAGGTAAGCTCTTCTGACAAGTCCATACCGAGGTATGGACAGAGGACACGTATGCACCTCGGTATGTGTGCCCGAGCCTCTTCACAGCTCTATATAAAGGGTCCTCACCCTTCGTCGGAGGTACGCGTTCTACGATTTTTGGAGCCACTTTCTTGTTGAGCATTGCCTGACTTGAGCGTCGGAGGGTCGTCGCCGGGAACCCTTCCCGGCTCGACTTCTGTGCAGGTTCACCGGAGGTCCGGGCGGACAGTCAATAGTTCTACGTCAGCCGCTTGGAGAGCGCCACGTGCCCAGCGTCCGTTGATTCAGCTTTCGGACAGGATCAATTTGGCGCCGTCTGTGGGAATGCTCCTGCATCCGATCGGAAGCAATGGACGAGGCTGGACGACCGCCCACGGTGATGCTCTCCACGAAGGAGCTTGACGCTCTAATCAAGGCAAGAGCAGCTAAGCTCGTGGAGCAATAGAGAGAGAATGCGCAAGCCGAGCGGCTGAAGCAACAAACAACGCCAACATCAGGTGGCCGAGCGGAGGCAATGATCCCTGAGCGGACGCCTCCCCCGAGACAATGATCCAACCGGCATTCAAGGGGGAGCACCGCCGAGCGGATGAAGATGGATTGGGACTTGGATCAACCATGAAGCGCAAATTATCTCCAGCCTTTCCGGGGCAGGGTGAAAGGTGCACCAATATAATGTGTGCTGCATATTTTCCGTTTGGCTGTATATTTGAAATGCAGGAAGCAAAATGTTAAAACACAATTGGCATTATCTACCGAGCGGCCTATCTCCATGATGTATAAGATCCGAGGCACCGACTCAATGTCGAAGACCCTGGGCCGATCGGCTGGGCGTAAAAATTATCCGAGCCAAGTCATCGAAGACGAAGACCCCTCGCCGCTCGGTAGGGCGTATGTCATCAGTGTTAAAATTAGCCTTAAAGGCCGTCGAGCTCCGACGTTAAAAATCGAGAGACGAGCCGGCGTCTATAAACCCTCCGAGCGGAAGACCGTCGAGCTCCGACGTTAAAAATCGAGAGACGAGCCGGCATCTATAAACCCTCCGAGCGGAAGACCGTCGAGCTCCGACGTTAAAATCGAGACGAGCCGGCGTCTATAAACCCTCCGAGCGGAAGACCGTCGAGCTCCGACGTTAAAAATCGAGAGACGAGCCGGCGTCTATAAACCCTCCGAGCGGAAGACCGTCGAGCTCCGACGTTAAAAATCGAGAGACGAGCCGGCGTCTATAAACCCTCCGAGCGGAAGGCCGTCGAGCTCCGGCGTTAAAAATCGAGAGGCAGGGCGTCTATAAATCTTCGAGGCGGAAGACCGTCGAGCTCGGCGTTAAAATCGAGAGTCGAGCGACTATAAATCATCCAGGCGGAGGCTGTCGAGCTCCGATATTAAAATCGAGTCGTGGCGACTATAAATCATCCGGTGGAAGACCGTCGAGCTCCGGCGTTAAAATCGAGAGTCGAGCCAGCGACTATAAATCATCCGGCGGAAGACCGTCGAGCTCCGGCGTTAAAAATCGAGAGTCGCCGGCGACTATAAATCATCTGACGGAAGACCGTCGAGCTCCGACGTTAAAAATCGAGAGAGCGGGCGTCTATAAACCCTCCGGCGGAAGACGTCGAGCTCCGACATTAAAATCGAGAGGCGAGGCGACTATAAATCTTCCGGCGGAAGACCGTCGAGCTCCGACATTAAAATCGAGTCGAGCGCGATTATAAATCATCCGGCGGAAGACCGTCGAGCTCCGGCGTTAAAAATCGAGGCAGTGGCGTCTATAAACTCTGAGCGGAGACCGTCGAGCTCGGCGTTAAAAATAGAGGCAGGGCGTCTATAAACTCTCCGGCGGAAGACCGTCGCCGTAAAGACGAGCAGGCGTCTATAAACTCCGGCGGAAGACCGTCGAGCTCGGCGTTAAAATCGAGGGCAGGCGTCTATAAACTCTCCGAGCGGAAGACCGTCGAGCTCTGACGTTAAAAATCGAGAGTCGAGCCGGCGACTATAAATCATCCGAGCGGAAGATCGTCGAGCTCCGATGTTAAAAATCGAGAGTCGAGCCGGCGACTATAAATCATCCGAGCAGAAGACCGTCGAGCTCCAATGTTAAAAATCGAGAGTCGAGCTGACGACTATAAATCATCCGAGCGGAAGACCGTCGAGCTACGACGTTAAAAATCGAGAGTCGCGCTGGCGACTATAAACCCTCCGGCCGGAAGACAGTCGAGCTCCGACGTTAAAATTCGAGTCGCGCCGGCGACTAGAAACCCTCCGGCCGGAAGACCGTCGAGCTTCGACGTTAAATATCGAGAGTCGTATCGGCGACTATAAACCCTCCGGCTGGAAGTAATGCTGTTTAGCGGTAATTCTAGTTAAAGCCATGCATGTATTCAACTAAGCGTGTCCAGCGGACCAAGTGTGCAAGCGGGCAGGTTACCAAGAGTACCCCGTAAACATCTGACGAAAATCCCATTTGCGAAATGAGATATATTCAGCCGAGCGGACTAGCTATACAAAATACTTCGTGAGAAATCCCTTGCAAAACGCAAGAGAGGTGGGATGAGAGGCGATTAACGAGGAGAAGCGGAGGATGGTTTCTTGGATGCGCCGCTCGGCACTACGGGCGTCCAGTCAATCGGACTATGCGCCTCCTTCGACTAGTCTTGAAGGGGAGGCATGTGATCCGGTGGTAAGGACGGGGGACCCTCATGGGCGGAGGGTCAAAGACACGTGGAGGTCAACCCCAAGGTCGCGCCAAACGAAGGATGCAGGGCCGAACGGAAGGATGCCGAGCAGAACGGAAGGATGCCGAGCCGACCTGACATTCGACCAGGAGCTTCCCGGGCCGGACAGAAGACAACCCAACCATGGGCGGGTTTCCGACGCTCATAGTGAAAAGGGTCACCTGGCCGAGCGGATAGCCC
The DNA here is from genome assembly GCF_018446385.1 of Zingiber officinale. Taxonomy (NCBI): domain Eukaryota; kingdom Viridiplantae; phylum Streptophyta; class Magnoliopsida; order Zingiberales; family Zingiberaceae; genus Zingiber; species Zingiber officinale. The sequence goes on along the minus strand of NC_055987.1, from coordinate 95,653,881 downwards.
GCTCGGCCGAAGCATAAAGCATCGTTGCACCCGGTCGGACCGATACCTACGCCCGGTCGGACCTATGCCTGCCGAGAGGCTGGCTGCTCGGCGCGGGAACAGAAGAGACAAAAGGACAAAGGAAACATCGGGGGAACATCTCCTGACAGTGGGTACGTTCAACGACCAGGCCATATGCAAGATCTTACAACAGAGGATCCCGCTGTCCCATCATAGATGTACTCGGACTGTAGCAGTATGGTGTCAGGTAAGCTCTTCTGACAAGCCCATACCGAGGTATGGACAGAGGACACATATGCACCTCGGTATGTATGCCCGAGCCTCTTCACAACTCTATATAAAGGGTCCTCACCCTTCGCCGGAGGTACGCGTTCTACGATTTTTGGAGCCACTTTCTTGTTGAGCATTGCCTGACTTGAGCGTCGGAGGGTCGTCGCCGGGAACCCCTTTCCGGCTCGACTTCTGTGCAGGTTCACCAGAGGTCCGGGCAGACAGTCAGTAGATCTACGTCAGCCGCTTGGAGAGCGCCACGTGCCCAGCGTCCGTTGATTCAGCTTTCGGACAGGATCAATATATATATATATATATATATATATATATATATATATATATATATACCCTAAACCCTATAAGAAGACATGAAATCTTGCATCTCTACTACTGCTTTGATTTGATCTTCCATCGACTATTTTATTGTCATGACTCAATTCTTGATTATACTTCCTCAATACTTACACTTCAGTAGAAGAACTCGGACAACCCCTGACCTAGGAGTACATAATACATAATCAATTAAACTGTGATATTAATAATATAAAAATTCATAAATTGTAAAAATAGAAAGAAATGTCTTACTAATGATGTTTATCTAGGATAATACGGAGCAAACAAAGGGTTAAATGGAGTTGGTTAGTCCAGATTGGTGTCGAGAAAGAGAAAATATCTTTCCCTCACCAAACACATGAAGATAATATTTTAATATCACATTCAATTAATGACAGAAGAAATATCTCAAAAAACTTTACCTACACCATAGTGTTGTTTAATCTAATCAACCAGCCAAAGTATAAGTAAATTTACTAATTGCATAGTATCAATATCGGTTAATTAAGAAGACATGAATTACAACGCACAAAGTTTGTGGTTAACACTCTGTTTAATGTGTTCTTTCATCTTCGTAAATTCCTCCCAATCCTTTTTTCCATCTCCTCTTTCCCCATGAATTTCTCTCATCTTTCACTTTATATCCATTGTGTTGCAGAATTGTATTTACTTATAAAAGTGATACCATTGAGCATTCACAGTGGAAATTGAAGATAGAGTGATGGATGACAGTTGTTTATGTGAGATAATTGCTCCTACAACTTAGGAGCAAAGAATGAGCTCAACCAACTTTGCTACAGATTTGCTACATCATTGGATATAAAACAACCTGAACATAAAGATTATAATTTAACAAGACTCATAATATGTCATTCTACATTTAAATACTTACAAGAAAGCACCTCTATAAGATGACAAATTAAGTCATAGTAAATTGCTACATCTGGCTTGATTCAGAGCGACTTCTCCTGAATAAAAGAAAAATAGATTATATGTTCTGATTACATAAAATTACAATTAGAGCAGATTTGATCTATATAATTAAGATGCATAAAATCCCCAACTATGAAGTGCAATTTGTTAATTTCTTTGCTTTTGTGGATAAGTATTTGGCTGTCTTAGTTTAGTAACTGATTTCTTGTTATAAGACAACTACCTTGTGGAAACCTATTGCCATTATCTTCTCCGCCATGCAGAAGAAACAGTCAGTTAGCTCATCACTGTAGATAACAATATCAGTTTCCAAGAGGACCGTAGCACTTTCAACCTCGCCGATCTCCTCAAAGCTCCGCAGGTATCTTTTATTCGGGGACCTAGAGTAGTCAGGAGAATGTATAATTGTGGCAAGGTAATGAAGAACAACAACTGAAATTTTTGATGAATAGTCTTAATTTCAGCAAGACAAAGAGAATGAACTCACTCCTTAATTTTTAGCCATAGTTGTTTTATCATTTTTATTATAACAAAGAGTAAGTACCAGAAAAAAATAATTATTGTATATGACGTTTCCTTTTTGTTTCTTAGAGTAATGAGTTATGAACAACCTTTCAGATAATTATCATCCTTAAACAAGGTGCTTAGGCAATTATGATTTTTTACATCTTACTGTTATTTATCCTCCAAACAAATTGGGTGAAACATATTAAATTCATCACGTTTACTTGCTTGTATATGTTCAGAATTCGTCGAGCAATTATCACACTACATATTGCTTCAAGATGACAACTTTAGAGAAAGAATGATAATTCTTCTGGTCAAATAATGTAGATGGCCAAGCCATCAATTAACAAACTTGTTGTCGTGCGCTCGCTCTTTGGATCATTGGTGAAGGGGATGAGGAGACCTAAGATTCATTCAAAGAGAGGGTTAATTTGACTAGCTGTGGGACGGATCTTGGCCACACTCCAATCCTCAAGTTAAGGTTGTTCGAGGTGATATGCAAAATAGAAATGGTGATGGAGAAGAAGAGTAGAACCTCGTGGAGTTGAAGAGAATTCAGAATCCCCTTTTATTATCTTCGTGAGTGTCTGTATAGTTGTCCGGAAAACATCTCCACATCAAATAAAATATCATCATCGCAGGAACCGATGAGGGGACTAGATTTGGCAACCGATGGTTGTCTCTCCATCCATCCAACACCATGTGTCAGTAGGGATATCTAAGAGGTCAGATCTAATAACCTTGTAATTGTTCCTCCATTCTCAAGATACATGTGTTGTAGAATATTCGCAGTAAGGGTTAGTAAGCCTGTATAGGGCATAGACCTATCTTAAAGATGAAAAATGTGATATTGATGTGGAGTGACCTTAGGAATATACGAAGCCAGGATCTGAAACGGAGAAAATGTCAGGATCTACCTTTGAGGGAGAGTGTCAGCGACTGGGGCCAAGACAGTGATGAAGCTTGTGATCTGTTAGGACCTTCGGATACGGCTAGAGAGGGGGGGTGTGAATAGCCAACCTCAAATTATCGTTTCTTCCTACAATTTAGGTTAGCGCAGCGGAAATACAATGTAGAAACGAAAGTGGAGAAGATCAAACCTCAAACACGATGATGTAACGAGGTTCGGAGATGATACTCCTACTCCTCGGCGTGTCCGTAAGGTGGACGAAGTCTATCAATCCGTCGGTGGATGAGACCCCGGATAACCGGCTAATATGAACTCCTTCTGGGTGGAGAAACCTCACCACAATCTCTTTTGCAACAGCAATAAAGGAGTACAAGAAATAAAGCAAGAAACAATGGATAATATGAATGTAAATACACTCTACCAAGTCTGCTTGCCTTCTTCTCATCGACTGGAGTCCGTTGATGAAGCAGCAACTTCACGGATGATGCCAACAGCAGCTGATCAACCAGTCGAGGGAAGCTCACACGAAGCTTCAGCAAAGAGGAGCTCAGCAAAGCTCAAATCGCAGTAGTGAGGAACAAGAAGAACTGTTCCTGTAGAGGCCGTCGACCTCGATATTTATCCTGCACCTGCTGCACCTGTGAAGAAGACAAAGAGCAACACAGAAATCTAGCCGTTGTGTCGCGGCTGGGCTGACCGATCGGGCTCCAATCGATGCGGAACTCTGATGATGGACCGATCGCCGATCGGTCCCCACCGATCAACCAACGTGAAAGTTGGCTGAAGCCTGATCGGTCGTGGACCGATCAATAAATGGATCGGTCCGACGAACCCCTACCTTTTCTCGCCTCGATCGTTTCCGATCGATCCGGTGACCGATCGATACCTTACGGTGAGCCATTGTTTGGTTCCCGATCGCTCACCGCACCGATCGAAACCCATAGATCATCGGATCGGTGCGGACCGATCCAATTCCCACCCTTAAACCTAAAGCCTTCCGGTCTGAAGAACGAGCCACCGAGCCCTCTCTCATCTAGTCCGGAGAACGAGCCACCGAGCCCTCTCCGACTTTCTCATCCGGTCCAGAGAACGAGCCACCGAGCCTCTCCGACCTAGTCAGGAGAACGAGGCCAGAGCCCTCTCCAACTTGCCGTCGGTCCGGAGAGCAGGCTCCGAGCCCTCTCGACCTAGTCCCGAGAACGAGCCACGAGCCCTCTCCGACTTCATCCGGTCCAGAGAACGAGCTACCGAGCCCTCTCTGACCTAGTCCGGAGAACGAGCTACCGAGCCCTCTCCGACTTCATCCGGTCCAGAGAACGAGCTACCGAGCCATCTCCGACTTCATCTGGTCCAGAGAACGAGCTACCGAGCCCTCTCTGACCTAGTCCGGAGAACAAGCTACCGAGCCCTCTCCAACTCTGTCTGGTCCAGAGAACGAGCTCCCGAGCCCTCTCCGACTTCCCATGCCAAGCTTCCATACTTGGACTTCTCCCGTGCCAAGCTCCCTGCTTGGACTTTTCCGTGCCAAGTCTCCATACTTGGACTTTTCCTGTGCCAAGTCTCCATACTTGGACTTTTCCCGTGCCAAGCTTCCTGCTTGGACTTTTCCGTGCCAAGTCTCCATACTTGAACTTTTCCCGTGCCAAGCTCCCTGCTTGGACTTTTCCGTGCCAAGTCTCCATACTTGGACTTTTCCCGTGCCAAGCTCCCTGCTTAGACTTTTCTGTGCCAAGTCTCCATACTTGGACTTTACCGAATCAAGTCAACTCAAGTCGGGTCAACCAGGTCAACCTTGACCGAAGGTTGCACCCACAATCTCCCAAGTTTGTATTATTCTCAAACATCAAGATACAACTTTTCTATTCTCGTCAAACATCAAAATACAACTCGAGTCAGGTCAACTCGAGTCGGGTCAACCAGGTCAACATTGACCTAAGGTTGCACCAACAGTGATCATAGCAAGGACCGAGAGAGAATCTATTACTGAGACTAATCAAGACTAAGAAAAAGTCTGAGACTGAGGGATTTTGAGATTGAGACTAAGAGGGAGTCTAAGATAGAGGAAGTCTATAGCTTAGATTGAGAATAAGAAGTTTGAGAGGCATCCGAGAATGAGAGAAAATTTGAGATTGAGAGAGAGTTTGAGACTGAGATGTACTAGGGTCAAGAGTTGAGACACGAGTTGAGACTGAGATATGATTGATGATTTGTCCTTTAATCAGACTTGCATGGCAGGGATGAGCGCCCTAAGTTGGTTAAACCAGGTCTAAGTCACATCTGAGTTGAATTAACTTTTTCTTGGATCACGTTTGACCCATCTTAATTTTGACTGACAGATTAGTACGACTCTTGACCCACGGGACACGTAGGAACTGAAGGAGATCGCTGTTGGCCGCATCAATAATAATACAACAAAACTTTTTTGTTTTATCTGAATTATATGGACAATGATATCATCGATCGATTGACTTGGTAAAATAATACTCTGATCAGCTTTCATGGTTTGAATCGACCATTTTAGATCGGGACAGTTGGAAACGATCAAGTCGGTTTGAACACGACCTATTGATTGATAAAATAATTTTGTTTGATCTAATTATGCGAATTATATTCATGCAAGATACACGTACATATCTTAATAGTGTTTTATATCGTTATATTATTTCCTATTATCATTGCACTGGCTTATTTATTTAATTAATGAATATCGTTGTCCTAATCCACAACCAATTTTGTGTTGATTTAAAAAGAAAGATTTGAAATTTAAAATTATGATCTCTTATTCAGGAAGGAAATAGTTAACATATATATAAGATTGAAAGAAATATTACAATTTGAAACTATGAAAGGAAACATGTTAGCGTTCCATTAATTGACGGGATTCGTTGTGATTCTTTTCCAAATTCAACAATAATTTAATTTGTATAAATTGATGGAGAGCGATTAATATAGATTAGCAGTTGATTAAAAGACCGCCATGGGGAGGAAGAAGGTGAAGCTCGCATGGATCACCAATGATGCCACGAGACGCACCACCTTCGAGAAGCGGAAGAAGGGCCTGGTGAAGAAGGTGAGCGAGCTGGCCACGCTCTGCGGCGTCGAGGCGTGCCTGGTCGTTTACGGGCCTCAGGATGCGGTGGAGGCGGAGCCGGAGGTGTGGCCGTCGCCGGCGGAGACAGCTCGCGTGGCCACGCGCTTCAATAGCATGCCGGAGATGTACCGGTGGCGCAAGATGACCGACCAGGAGGACTTCCTCCGGCAGCGCGTCGCCAAGCTGCAGGACCAACTCCGCCGCCAGGATCGCGAGAGCAGGGAGCTCGAAGTCAGCCTCTTCGCCCACGAGATTATGGCCGGCGGGCGGATCCTGGACGACGCTGACCTAAATGACGCGATGGGACTGATGCAGATGATAGACTTGAAGCTGAAGCAGGTGCAGAACAGGATAGCAGGGCCGTCTCAAGTCTATTTATGATCCTAGGTAGAATAAAAATTAGATCTTTGATACTATTTTAAATAAATCACTTCACCCTTTTTCATACAAATTTGAGATGGTTTAATTTTTTTAACAAAATAAAATATTAAAATACAAAATAAAAAACATGAGTTAGATTATGGTTTTATTTTTTTAACAAAATAAAATTTGAAATCTCACATTGTTGAAATTTCTGACTGTTGTCCTTGTCGTGGCGCAGCCGAATCCACTGAAAATACAAAACATGAGTTAGCCAACCTCTTTCTCGGATTGTACACTTGCTTTTTATAAATGTGAGATACATCAACTGTGGTAAAAAATGAATACGCTTGTCTGTAATACTCCTGCCAATTCGTCCCAAGACCAACACGAATGTGAGATACACCAAGACATCGTGGAGAGATGAGAAAGACATCGTGGAGACGAATCAAGATTCATGCTATTGGCTACAACAAAGAGAAAGCTAAAAGATCCGAAATCAACTTCAACCCTAAAAACTTAGAGGGAAAAGAGATCCCTTACGACGATGCACTGATCATCCAAGCAATAATTGTCAATTATACAATCCATTGAACTTTTGTTGATATAGGGAGTTCAGTGAATATCATTTATAAAAGGCATTCGATCAGTTGCAAATTGACCAGAGCGAACTGCTGCCGATGATGACTCCACTCTACGATTTCACGGGTAACGAAGTGCTGTCGATCGTCCAGACCAAGCTATCTATTTCACTTGGCGAAGGGCCCCTGAAGAGGACAAGGACCACAAACTTCGTTGTGGTAAACACACCGTCAGGATACAACGTTATATTAGGCCGACTAGCCTTAAATGAGTTCCGAGCAGTGGTGTTCACCTACTGCCAAAAGATTAAGTTTCCGGTGGATGACAAGGTGGGAGGAGTCAAAGGTGACCTATTGGCCATTCAACGATGCTACATTGAGATGGTCAGATCAGAAGCAAGGACCGCTCAGAAAAACCCGCGCCTGGAGGTGAACACCATCATTGAGAAGCCCCCTGCGAGGGTTTATGAAGAAAATGAAGAATTCTAGATTCACCCGGACCAATCAGATGCGACCACCATCTTTGTCGCCGATCTGGAGAGCGAGAAAAAGGCCAAGATGACTGCCTGCATCGACCGGAATCATGACGTGTTCGCCTGGTCGACCCACTAGCTCCTTGAGATCTCGCCGAGCATCGCTCAGCACGAGCTTCATATCCGATCAGATTCTCAGCCCGTGAAGCAGCGGAAAAGGGACTTCAGCGCGGAGCAGAATCTGATCATCCACGAATAAATAGAAAAATTACTAGAAGCCGAACACATCCGGGAAGTCCAGTTCCTGAGTTGGCTCTAATGTGGAACTGGTCTCCAAGCCAGGTAACAAATTATGGGTGTGCATTGACTTTCGAGACCTGAATACGGCGTGCCCGAAGGATTTCTATCCGTTACCTCGGATAGACCAGATGGTGGACTCTACGACGGGCTACGAGCTAATCTGTATGCTAAACGCAAATTAAGGCTACCACCAAGTGCCGCTTACCAAAGAAGATCAGGAAAAGGTTATGTTGGAACCCCAAGGTTATTTTGATGTGATCAACTAAGTTAGGTTAGGTCCTGTGGTGTTTTAACCTTGTGTCAAAGTGTGCAGGAGCTTAGGAACACAAGAAATCGAGCAAAAGACGCAGCTAACGAGAAGGATGGCACGGGAGAGAGCCGACAGGTTCGGTGCGTCTAAGGGACGAGGTACTGCGGAAGAGTACGCAGGCGGACGAGAAGGAAGTGCGCGGCGTTTCCGAGGGACAAGAAGCCGGAGTAGAAGGTTGCTCGAGAAGGCTGAAATTGGGTTCAGGTGAGCCTTATTTCGGTTGACTGAAATCACCCAAGTGAGCGGAACCGGAGCGAACGACCCGAACTGAGGCGAGCTGAACCGGAGCAGAAGGCCCGGACATAAATAGTCAACAAGGTAGACTTTGAGGTCCCGACGTCCGGATCCATTCAGGGCGCTCGAAACCCTTTCAGCGCCCGAAATGTGACTTTGACCGGATCACGTTTGACCGTGAACCGTTACGAAGGGGATAAAACTTTATCCCCCTCCAGGCGCCCCGACCAAGGATATAAATACAATATTAGTCCAGAAGTTTTTCAATCAACAAGCAATTGTAATACAACACTAGTGCGCTCTTCATTGTTAGTTTAACTTCTCATTTTGTGCTTTCACTGCTGTATGAGGCTTCTCTGTCTGAAGGAGATACTTGGTGCATTTACTTCCTTGGATTAACAACCTCCTCGGTTGTAACCAAGTAAAAGCTTTGAGCATCTTCTTTTAGCTTATTCTTTTATTTCAATTTATGTAAGTGTTCTTTTAAAAGTTTGAGAAGAGTATTTGTTTTTATATTGTGCAGGGCTATTCAATCCTCCTTCTAGCCGGCCACTAAGGCCCCAACAAGTGGTATTAGAGCCAGGATGCTTCAGGAGGACTAACCGTCGATCGAAGCAAAGACGATGGCCGGACCAAGCATATACTCGCCGAAGTTCGAAGGGGAGTTCGCTAGCTGGATATTGTCCACAATAGCATGATATTGTCCACTTTGGGCCTAGACCCTCATGACTTTGCTCTTGGGCTCTTCCCAAAAGGCCTCATGCCATTGAAGATATCTTTCTCTTACAAACCCATGATCTTTCCCATGTGTTTTCAATGTGGGACTATGTTTGCAACCTTGCAACCCCAACAATCCCCTCCCCCCCCCTCAAACAAAGGACCATAGGCATCCCACGCCCGATCATCGACCCACCAGATCTTCCTGCCCCTCGGTCCACCCGACCTACTAGGACTTCCTTGCCTAGTCGCAACTAGGACTTCCTGCCTGGTGTCTGGTCCTCTTGATCCGAACATAGGAGCCCCCACTTCCTTTGTTCGAGGTCAATATTGTACCCACATGGCTCAATTAGACCATAGCTCTTATGCACAGTTGGCGGTTAAACCTTCTGGCACTCCGGGCTCTGATACCATTTGTACGATCGAAAAGAATTTAGATATCTCCACAATGGCTTGATATTGTCCACTTTGGGCCTAGGCCCTCATGACTTTGCTCTTGGACTCATCCCAAAAGGCCTCATGCCAATGGAGATATCTTTCTCTTATAAACCAATGATCTTTCCCATGTGTTTTCAATGTGGGACTATGTTTGCAACCTTTCAACCCCAACAACAACAACACAAACAAAAATACAAGAAGAGAGTACAAGATACAAATGAAAACACTACTTCTTCTTGCTTACTTGTTGCTTATTGTTGCCTCTTGAACCTTGAGAGAACACTCCCAAGAGCCTTTAAGAATTGGCAGTGAAGATCGGAGAAAGTCGCTGAAGATCGTTGTAAGCTCGTAAGAAAGAAATCGCAAAGATTTGCGGAGAACATGCTCCACCAAGGCTTTAAACAGTGCTCCCAATTGATCCAATCCATCTTCAATCGATCGCCACGTCAGCATCGCTCCATCCCTGTAATGCCCGAAAATTCTCAAAACTATTTTAGAATTATTCTATGATTTTTCTGAAATTTTTAGATATTTTTCCGGAATTTTCCGAGTAGCGGAAGCAGCAAAAATAAATAGAACCGCAAAATAGCTTAGGCGGGAATCGAACCCGAGATCTATGGTTTAGGGATAATATTAGTAACCGGTTGAACCCAGCAGGGCCGTGCTGAAAGGAAAGGGAATCAATTATATTTATAATTGGTTTGGCCGAATTAATTATTGAGTATAAATAGGAAAACATAAGTTGGGTTGGTTTATTTTGTGTTGGTTCGGCAACTCTCCTCACAAAACCTCACGCCACCTTCTTCTCTCAAACCCTCACCGCCGCCCCTCCCTCTCCTCCTTCTCACGGCACACCAAGCCCCCAAGGGCCAAGGGAACTTCTTCCGGCGACGACTCCAACACGAAAAAGGTTCTTCTCCGCGAGAGGAACGTGAAGACGCTAGTGGATCGTCGAGAGGATCGTTTCCATCGGAAAACCAGCGATTTGAATCGTAAGAAATTACGAATAGGATGTAAGAAACCCCTCACCTGCAGTATAATAGCTTCCGATTGAGTTTTTATGCTTTAGTTAGGATGTATGCAGATTTTTTATCGATACCTAGGGTGTATTTAACTTTCTTCGCAGATTAGGGATTTAGTTGAGCACCTCTAGATGGGCCGGGCATGTCTTCCCTCTTCAGATAGGAGGTTGATGTTGTCGGGTGCCTAGAGGCGGTCTCCCTAATAGAGAGGAGAGTTAGGGCACACTAAGTGTTCGATAAAATATCTAGTTTAGTAAAGATGCACCATATGTATCTTTAACAGCTCAGTTAGATACATTAGAAGTATCTATTCAGTATTCTCAATTTATTACAGCTTGTATGGATCGGATATCCAATGGGTGGGCTCCCACAGTCGCCTCTAGGTTTAGATAACCTAGCTCTAGGTTCAGATAACCTAGAAACAATAGAATAAGCAAGTATTAGCTATTTCAGTATTTTATTTTCAGTGGCACTGTACTGGATCAGATATCCATTGGGTTGGACTTCCACAGTCGTCCCTAGATTTAGATAACCTAGTTAACCCTACTAAATTCGGGACTTGCAAACCCGGGTCTAGTTAGGGATGCGCGCATAGCAAGTACAGTTGTCGGGCCCAAACAGTATGATTATGTATTTTCACTTATTATGAATTAGTTTTCAAAACTCAAAATTAGTTATGTTAGCTGAGTCGAATTCAGTATCAGTTAGTTTCAGCTTAGCTCATTATATGTTCAGCCCAGTTTTTTCTATGATTTGGGTATGATAGCTCTATGTTCAGTTCATGTTCACATGCTTTAGTTGATAGTATGTCATGACTAGTTTTGATTGCTGTGTATTGTATGATATATGCCATGATTGTGTGCTTATATGTCATGCCATGCTTAGTTTACTCGGTATATTCAGCATATGTTTTAAACAGCATGATTTTAAATCATATTTGCATCGTTGCATGTTTTTGTGAGGTAGATGGTTTCTTACTAAGCTTTTTAGCTTATAGATACTACTTTTCTTATACTGCAGATAAAGGTAAAGGAAAAGTGGACCAGTAGCGGAGGTTGGAGGTCAATGCAGATCAAGATGTGTGTGGCAGGAACTGGAATAAAAGATCCTCTAGGGATTTGCGCCTACTATAGCATTTTACAGTTCGTTAGTTTTAGTTTTCGTGTTTTATGCACTTTTGAAATGCTAGAATGTTTAACTCATGGAAGATTGGTTTAAGTTGTTAGTAATTATGTTAGAATACTAGTTTTTATGTCATCAGTATGTTCCTCATGTAGTGTATAACTCATATGTGAGATTTTAGCACGAACAAGTGCTGAAATCAGAGTTCAGGGCTGAAATCAGAACTCTGATCGGTCTCCAGACCGATCAGGGCCTGGGCAGTGTCACTGGATCGGTCAGCCGACCGATCCAGACAGATACAGTAGGCTACTGTATCCTCCTGGATCGGTCAGCCGACCGATCCAGCACTATACAGTGTTCCAGAGGTGGGTGCCTTGACAGAGTGGTATCAGAGCGACCGCAGCTCCGATCGATCTGTGGATCGATCGGCAGGTTCGGTAGGTAGTTGGGAAGTTTAGTTTATAGTCCCTAGCTCAGTTGGGATGTCCAGTTTCCCTCCCCTAGCATGTGTACAACTCTTAGGTACACCTAGAACATTCAGATTAGTTTTTCAAAGATAATAGTTAGCAAAATTTTAATTAGCCCTGCTTTCCGCACAGTATAGTTTAGCATTAACTGTAGCGATTCGCCTTACAGCCTAGTACCCAGAAGGTGGGTCGTTACAGAGTGGTATCAGAGCAGTGTTCCATACTTCCTACACACACATCAGCATTGTACTTGCAGCTTCCAAGTAAGGATACCTCTACTCTCTTTATTGTTTCTTGCTTTCTAGTTACAGTTCATGTTTATATGTCTATTGCCTGTTAGTCTGTGCTAGTCTTTTAACATGATATCAGTAGTTATATAACTGCAATTACCTTAGTTATGTTATGTTCTCTATGTTGTTAGAAATGGCACGAGGACGCCCAGCTAGAAGGGCACTAGCTACTGAGCCCCAGCAAGAGGCAGGCAGTTCAGTGCCTCCTCCTGACCTTACAGCATTAGTGGCTCAGTTACAGCAGCAGCTAGCTGAACAGCAACAGGAAATAGCCACCTTAAAGGCTAACCAGCAGAATACCCCCACAGTTACCCCGGAACCAAATCTGACGACTCCAGTAGTCTTAGAGGTTCCACCAGCTCAGCCTACAGCACCAGCACCAGCACCAGCACCAGCAGCCCCAGCAGCTGAGCCAAGAAAGGAAGCCTATCTGATCCAGTGGCAGCGGGTCAAGCCAGAGAGCTTCTCAGGCACTAGTGAACCATGGGATGCACAAGCCTGGTTCAAAACACTGGAGAGCACGATGGAGCTTCTGGACTGGCCAGAACACGAGAAGGTGAAGTGTGCCTCCTTCTGCCTGACAGGAGACGCACGCATGTGGTGGGAGAGAATCAGAACAAAGCGCCCAGTGAACCAGATGTCATGGGCTGACTTCGAGAAGGAGTTCTTCGAGGAGTTCTTCCACATACGGGTTACGAACCGCCACTACGACGAGTTCACTGAGTTTCGTCAGGGCAACCTTTCAGTTGAGGAAGCCGTGAAGAAATTCAACAGGTTGGCTCGTCTGTGCCCAGAGCTAGTCAGCACAGAGAAGGAACGAATCCGGTTGATGCTCAAGATGCTGAGGCCAGAGATAGCAGTGAACGTGGCTGGTGGCATACATATGCCACAAACCACAGAGGAGCTAGTGAGCAGTGCCTTGACCACGGAGCATTACCAGAACAGCATAAAGCAGCAAAAGCAAGCCTCCTCAGAGTCCAAAGGCCAAGGAAACTCTCACACTCAAAAACAGCAAGGCCACAGCTCCAACTGGAAAGGGAACTCCAACAACAAGCGCAAATCAGGGAGTGACTCAAAAGGAGGACCATCTGGCAAGCGACCCAGCTATCCAAAGTGTGCTACTTGTGGGAAATTCCACCCAGGGGTTTGTCGCAAGGGCACACGAGGATGTTTTGAATGTGGACAAGAAGGGCACATGGCTAAGCAGTGCCCGAACAAGACCGGTCTTCCTCAGCCACAGCAGATTCAGTATGCAGGCCAGCCAGCTCAGTTATATCAGATGCAGGCCGCTCTAGAAGGTCCACTCATCAGGATTAGAAGCCCCTCCGGCTATGGCGAATCGAGGATCTACTCACTCACCGGAGAGGACGTAGCCAATGCCTCGACAGTTGTCACAGATTAGATTAGCATTTTTCAGTACTGTTCTATTTGATATTGGGGCAACCCATTCATATATAGCCGGATGTTCTAGAAATATCCCAGAGGTACTCGGTGGTCGGTTTGACGGCACTACCTTCAGGAGAGGTCATGGCATCCACGGCTCGAGGCGGTGCGGTCATTATAGCACAGGGAACTCTTTGCGATCCGATCCGCTAGAAATGATGACTATGACGCTCATCCTTGGAATGGACTTTCGATCAGATACGGTGCTTCCATAGAGTGTCAGAATGTAAAGTCGATTCCAACCCGGCAAATACTTTGAATACCACGGAGAACCAAAGAGAAAAGCCGTAAAATTTCTCTCGAATGAAGGCAAGTTGATGGATTCGGGATGTACGGGGTACCTAGCACATGTAGTCAATACCAGCCAGGACAAGGGCCAACAGCTAGCAGAGGTCCGAGTTGTATGTGACTACCCAGCAGTCTTCCCTGAAGAGTTACCAGGCCTAGCACCAGTCAGGGAGATTGAATTTGAGATAGAGCTTTTCCCCGGCACCAATCCTATTTCCAAGGCGCCTTACCGCATGGCTCCAGCAGAACTGAAGGAACTTCATGAGCAACTACAGGAGTTGCTTGACAAGGGTTTCATACGCCCTAGTCACTCACCATGGGGAGCGCCCGTACTGTTCGTGAAGAAGAAGGATGGAAGCATGCGGCTATGCATAGACTACAGAGCACTGAATCAGGTCACGATCAAGAACAGGTATCCTCTTCCCAGAATAGATGACCTGTTCGACCAGTTAAAGGGAGCAGCAGTATTCTCTAAGATTGACCTCAGATCAGGATATCACCAAGTCAGGGTCAAGGAGGGTGATATACCGAAGACAGCCTTCAGAACTAGATACGGACACTACGAGTTCGTGGTCATGCCCTTTGGCGTGACCAATGCTCCAGCTACATTCATGGATCTCATGAACAGAGTATTCAGGGAGTATTTAGATAAGTTTATCATTGTGTTTATCGATGACATTCTTATCTATTCAGGAACTCAGGAAGAACATTCAGAGCACCTGAAACTAGTATTGCAGACCCTTCAGCAGAACCAGCTATACGCCAAGTTCACGAAATGTAAATTTTGGTTAGATCAGGTGTCCTTCCTGGGTCACATCATCTCAAAGGACGGTATTATGGTAGATCCCAGCAAGATAGAAGCAGTAAGTAACTGGAAGAGACCTAAGAACGCCAGCGAAATCAGGAGCTTTCTGGGATTAGCAGGATATTACAGAAGAGGACTTCTCCAGGATAGCCTCCCCACTGACAGCTCTTACCAGAAAGAACAGGAAATTTCAGTGGACAGAGGACTGTGAGAACAACTTCAGCGAGCTAAAAAGGAGATTGACCAGTGCTCCCATTTTGGCTCTACCAGACAACACCAGCAGCTTTGACATCTATAGTGATGCCTCTAAGTTGGGACTAGGAGCAGTGCTGATGCAAAACGGCAAGGTGATCGCCTATGCCTCCAGACAACTCAAGGATTATGAGAAGAATTACCCTACTCATGACCTTGAGCTGGCAGCAGTAGTGTTCGCTCTCAAAATTTGGAGACATTACCTATATGGAGCTCAGTGCAGAGTGTATACAGATCATCAGAGTCTGAAGTATTTCTTCACTCAGAAGGATCTGAACATGCGACAGCGCAGGTGGCTTGAGCTGGTCAAGGACTATGATGTAGACATCCTCTACCATCCAGGGAAAGCCAATAAGGTAGCAGATGCACTTAGCAGAAAATCTAGTGCTACCTTATTATCTCTTACAGCCATGTCACCGCCCCTACAGAAGGAGATCGTAGATTTCGGTCTCGAGTTCATCGTGGGACAGCTCTCTACTATGACCTTAGAGTCTACCTTGCTTGGTGATATTCAGTCAGCGCAGGAGCAGGACCCTGAAATTCAGAAAATCAAGCAAGGGCTAGCAGAAACAGAGAGTAGAGAATTCAGAGTGTCCGATAGCGGGGTGTTGTATTTTGGTGACAGACTCTGTGTTCCAGATCAGGAGGAGCTACGGAGATAGATTTTAGATGAGGCTCACAGGACTCCCTATGCGATGCATCCAGGTTCCACCAAAATGTATCAAGACCTGAAGAAACATTTTTGGTGGCCCGGGATGAAGCGAGACATCGCCAGATATGTTAGCATCTGCCTCACCTGTCAGAGGGTCAAGGCAGAACATCAACGACCAGGAGGAGTTCTGCAGCCTATACAGATTCTAGAATGGAAGTGGGAGGATATCTCTATGGACTTCATAGTGGGACTACCCAGAACCACGAATGGTTTTGATGCCATCTGGGTAATAGTCGACAGGTTGACTAAATCAGCCCACTTTTTAGCTATCAAGATATCCTACTCCATGGAGAAGCTAGCTCAGTTGTATCTCCAGGAGATCGTCAGACTTCATGGAGTCCCACGTACCATTATTTCAGACAGAGACAGCAGGTTTACATCACACTTTTGGGAGTGTGTACAGTCAGCATTGGGCACGAAGTTAAAGTTCAGCACAGCATTCCATCCTCAGACAGATGGTCAGACAGAGCGAGTAAATCAGGTACTCGAAGATATGCTCCGAGCATGTGCCTTAGATTTCAAAGGAAGTTGGTGCAAATATCTGAGTCTAGCAGAATTTGCATACAACAACAGCTATCAGGCCACTATCGGCATGGCACCTTACGAGGCTCTCTATGGGCGGAGGTGTAGATCTCCAATCTGCTGGTATGAGAGTGGTGAACAGAAGGAACTAGAGCTTCAGACAGATCTAGTCGCAGATACCACAGCAGCTATACAGCCAGAGGATAGAGATAGCTCGAGCCGCAGAAAAACTATGCTGATACAGCGCAGACCCTTAGAGTTCTCGATCGGGGATACGGTGTTCCTCGAGTAGCTCCCATGAAGGAGTTTTGGGAAGAAGGGCAAGCTTAGTCCCGTATATGTGGGACCATACCTTATTGGCGGAAGAGTGGGCAAGGTAGCATATGAGCTAGAGCTACCCAGAAATGTCACCGTCCACAACGTATTTCATGTCTCTATGTTGAAGAAGCATACCCCAATGAGATTGAGCCCCAGTCGGTACAGATCCGCGAAGACCTCAGTTATGATAGTCGGCCTATTCAGATAATAGACCGAGCAGTTAAGAAATTGCGGAACAAGGAAGTACCATTAGTCAAAGTCATTTGGCACAGTCACACAGCAGAAGAGGCAACTTGGGAGACAGAAGCCAGCATGAGACAGAAGTACCCAGAATTGTTCTAAGTTCGAGGACGAACTTTTTATAAGGTATGGGGGATTGTAACGCCCGAAAATTCTCAAAACTATTTTAGAATTATTCTATGATTTTTCTGGAATTTTTAGATATTTTTTCGGAATTTTCCGAGTAGCGGAAGCAGCAAAAATAAATAGAACCGCAAAATAGCTTAGGCGGGAATCGAACCCGAGATCTATGGTTTAGGGATAATGTTAGTAACCGGTTGAACCCAGCAGGGCCGTGCTGAAAGGAAAGGGAATCAATTATATTTATAATTGGTTTGGCCGAATTAATTATTGAGTATAAATAGGAAAACATAAGTTGGGTTGGTTTATTTTGTGTTGGTTCGGCAACTCTCCTCACAAAACCTCACGCCACCTTCTTCTCTCAAACCCTCACCGCCGCCTCTCCCTCTCCTCCTTCTCACGGAACACCAAGCCCCCAAGGGCCAAGGGAACTTCTTCCGGCGACGACTCCAACACGAAAAAGGTTCTTCTCCGCGAGAGGAACGTGAAGACGCTAGTGGATCGTCGAGAGGATCGTTTCCATCGGAAAACCAGCGATTTGAATCGTAAGAAATTACGAATAGGATGTAAGAAACCCCTCACCTGCAGTATAATAGCTTCCGATTGAGTTTTTATGCTTTAGTTAGGATGTATGCAGATTTTTTATCGATACCCAGGGTGTATTTAACTTTCTTCGCAGATTAGGGATTTAGTTGAGCACCTCTAGATGGGCCGGACATGTCTTCCCTCTTCAGATAGGAGGTTGATGTTGTCGCGTGCCTAGAGGCGGTCTCCCTAATAGAGAGGAGAGTTAGGGCACACTAAGTGTTCGATAAAATATCTAGTTTAGTAAAAATGCACCATATGTATCTTTAACAGCTCAGTTAGATACATTAGAAGTATCTATTCAGTATTCTCAGTTTATTACAGCTTATATGGATCGGATATCCAATGGGTGGGCTCCCACAGTCGCCTCTAGGTTTAGATAACCTAGCTCTAGGTTCAGATAACCTAGAAACAATAGAATAAGCAAGTATTAGCTATTTCAGTATTTTATTTTCAGTGGCACTGTACTGGATCAGATATCCATTGGGTTGGACTCCCACAGTCGTCCCTAGGTTTAGATAACCTAGTTAACCCTACTAAATTCGGGACTTGCAAACCCGGGTCTAGTTAGGGATGCGCGCATAGCAAGTACAGGCCCAAACAGTATGATTATGTATTTTCACTTATTATGAATTAGTTTTCAAAACTCAAAATTAGTTATGTTAGCTGAGTTGAATTCAGTATCAGTTAGTTTCAGCTTAGCTCATTATATGTTCAGCCCAGTTTTTCTATGATTTGGGTATGATAGCTCTATGTTCAGTTCATGTTCACATGCTTTAGTTGATAGTATGCCATGACTAGTTTTGATTGCTGTGTATTGTATGATATATGCCATGATTGTGTGCTTATATGCCATGCCATGCTTAGTTTACTCGGTATATTCAGCATATGTTTTAAACAGCATGATTTTAAATCATATTTGCATCGTTGCATGTTTTTGTGAGGTAGATGGTTTCTTACTAAGCTTTTTAGCTTATAGATACTACTTTTCTTATACTGCAGATAAAGGTAAAGGAAAAGTGGACCAGTAGCGGAGGCTGGAGGTCAATGCAGATCAAGATGTGTGTGGCAGGAACTGGAATAAAAGATCCTCTAGGGATTTGCACCTACTATACCATTTTACAGTTCATTAGTTTAGTTTTCGTGGTTTATGCACTTTTGAAATGCTAGAATGTTTAACTCATGGAAGATTGGTTTAAGTTGTTAGTAATTATGTTAGAATACTAGTTTTTATGTCATCAGTATGTTCCTCATGTAGTGTATAACTCATATGTGAGATTTTATCACGAACAAGTGCTGAAATCAGAGTTCAGGGCTGAAATCAGAACTCTGATCCGTCTCCAGACCGATCAGGGCCTGGGCAGTGTCACTGGATCGGTCAGCCGACCGATCCAGACAGATACAGTAGGCTACTGTATCCTCCTGGATCGGTCAGCCGACCGATCCAGCACGATACAGTAGTGTTCCAGAGAGTTTCGGGTGCCTGGATCAGTCTGCCGACCGATCCAGACATACCTGGATCGGTCTGCCAACCGATCCAGCCACACCTGGATCGGTCTGCCGACCGATCCAGTTGGGAACAGAACGACCGCAGCTCCGATCGATCTGTGGATCGATCGTCAGGTTCGGTAGGTAGTTGGGAAGTTTAGTTTATAGTCCCTAGCTCAGTTGGGATGTCCAGTTTCCCTCCCCTAGCATGTGTACAACTCTTAGGTACACCTAGAACATTCAGATTAGTTTTTCAAAAATAATAGTTAGCAAAATTTTAATTAGCCCAGCTTTCCGCACAGTATAGTTTAGCATTAACTGTAGCGATTCGCCTTACAGCCTAGTACCCAGAAGGTGGGTCGTTACAATCCCAGCCGTCCATCGCTCGTTTCCTGTGCAACTGACACTTCCCAATCGATCGACCAATCGATTGGGACTGCCCAAATCGATCGCCCGATCGATTCAGAGCCTTTATGTGCTCTCGCGTCCGCGCGAGAGCTTTTGCTGCCCAATCGATCGACCAATCGATTGGTAGCTCCCAATCGACCACCCGATCGATTGGGACAGCCTCTGTGCTCGCGATTTCACATCCCAATCGATCGACCGATCGATTGGGTCTTCCCACAATCGCAGCACACTCCAATCGATCGACTGATCGATTGGACCTTGGTTCAATCGATCTCTCAATCGATTGACCAGACTTGACTCAAACTCAAGTCCAAAATCTCTAGCCCAACTCCTGGTCAACCGTGACTTGTTGGGTCTTCATGCCTAGCATTTGGCCACACCCGACCAACCTCGAACTAGCCTTCTAGCCTCCTCCATCTTTCTTGAGTCCCTCGGATATCTCCCATCCTTCATGCCTTGCCTTCAGGAGCTTCCTTCGGCCTCATCCTAGTTGTCAGGTCTTCCTTGCCAAGTCATACCAGGACTTACCTTGCCAAGACCACATGCTTGGACTTACACCTTTTGCCAAGAACACACTTGGACTTTCCAATTACCTGGCTCCTCACCAGGACTTTCTCCTTTACCAAGATTATACTTGGACTTTCTAACTGCCTGGCTCCTCACCAGGACTTTCCACTTGCCTGGCTCCTCACCAGGACTTTCTCCTGCCTAGCTCCTCACTAGGACTTTCTCCTTTGTCTGGCTCATCACCAGGACTTTCCCGTTGCCTGGCTCCTTACTAGGACTTTCTCCTGCATAGTTCCTCACTAGGACTTTCTCCTTTGCCTAGCTCCTCACTAGGACTTTCCCGTTGCCTGGCTCCTCACCAGGACTTTCTCCTGCCTAGCTCCTCACTAGGACTTTCCAAATGCCTAACATCCAATTAGGACTTCCCAGTCAAGTCTCCTGTCAACCTTGACCTACTTGACTTGTATTCTCATCAACCTGGTCAACCCTTTGACCATCTCCATAACCGGACGATTGCTCCAGCAATCTCCTTATGTTATCAAACATCAAAATTCAAATCTTGACTCAAGCTTGACTCAACTCAAGTTTGACTCAACTCAAGCTTAGTCACACTGGTCAAACTTGACCTAGGGAAATTGCCCAACAGTTAGGACTTTCCATAACCTAGGGTTACCACCTCCTAGAATCTAGGGTTACCTCCCCGTAGGATTTTTCACCTACCTAGAATCCACTAGAACTTATCTAAGAATACTTAGGACTTTCCTACAAACTCATTCACACATGCTAGATAACAAGACATCTTAACTTTTGAACCCTTTGCCATAATAAATTATAGGTTTAATCGTCTTGTGCTCCCTACACCAACAAACTTAACTTTAAAGTTTAAAAATTACTTGATTTTGAAAGACTTCACTTATTAAAAAAACAATTAGTTTTGAAATCACTTTTTTTTTATAAAAGTAATACAATACTTTTGAAAAATCAATACTTTTGAAAAGTACTTAAGTTTGAAAAATACTTAAGTTATAACCTCCTTTTACTCTCCTCCTTTATTAATACCTAATGCGGTGATAAGGAAGAGCCTACCTGGCACGAGTCAATTGTCACAGTGTCAGTCAAAGTCAAGACAGTCAACACTAGGGAAGCGGATGTTGAACCCCGTGGTAGTTTTGATGTGATCAACCAAATTTAGCTTAGATCCTGCTTGTGTTTGAGCCATGTGTCTAAGTGTGCAGGAGCTTAGGAGCGCAGGAAGTCGAGCGGAAGACGCAGCTAGCGAGAAGGATGACAAGGAAAGGGAGCCGACGGGCTCGGTGCGTCCGAAGGACGAGAGAGCTGCGGAAGAGTACACCCGGTGGGCGTGAAGAACATGCGCGGTGTTTGAGGGACGTAAAGCCGGGACGGACGAAAGACTGCTCGAGGAGAAGGCCGGGAACTGGGTTCGGGTGAGCCCTATTCCGGATGGCCGAAATCATTCAAAGAAGCCGTACCAGAGCAAGTCAACTAGAAGTTGACTTGTCAATGGTTCGGTCGACCGAACCTCCTGATCGGTCGACCAAACCCCTCTCAATCAGTAGCCAATCGCCAATGCCACGTCAGAAGCTGACCGTTGGTAAAGTTGATCGATCGACCGAACCTCTTCATCGGTCGACTGAACCGAAGTTAATCCAGAGACTTAGTCGAGCAAATTGATCGGGCCAACTCAGTTGGAGTCCGTTGGCCGATCGGTCGACCGAACATAAGGATCGGTCAACCGAACCAATGCTCGATCCTCAGAGACTGAACCTGGATGGAAGACTGGGCAGGTGCAGCAGGTTCGGTCGACCGAACCTGGGGATCGGTCGACCGATCCCTCTCGAGTCAAACCTGATCCCGAAGGTTCAGGTTATGTGATAAGCTCTAGAACACCTATATAAAGGAGGTCTCGGGTAGCTATTAATAATACAACGAATACGAATAAAATAGCAACTCTTGTACTCTCATTCTCTTAGCAACTACTGTACTGTCAAAGTGTAAAAGGTTTATCCGCCTTCAGAGAAGGAGTTTTCTTACTGCGCTTTTCTTACTGCCCTGGATTAACAACCCTCTTGGTTGTAACCAGGTTAAATTCTGTCTCTTGTTATTTTTGTTGTTAATTTTATTATTGTTGCTTTATTTTAAGAGTTGAAAAGCTTTGAGGAGGATATAATATTTATCGCAGGCAATTCACCCCCGCTCTTGTCGAACCTCTTGATCGGTTGACCGAACCGAAGTTAATCCAGAGACTTAGTCGAGCAAATTGATCGGGCCAACTCAGTTGGAGTCCGTTGGCCGATCGGTCGACCGAACCAAAGCTCGATCCTCAGAGACTGCACCTGGACGGAAGACTGGGCAGGTACAGCAGGTTCGGTCGACCGAACCTGGGGATCGGTCGACCGATCCCTCTCGAGTCAAACCTGATCCCGAAGGTTCAGGTTATGTTATAAGATCTAGAACCCCTATATAAAGGAGGTCTTGGGTAGCTATTAATAATACAACGAATATGAACAAAATAGCAACTCTTGTACTCTCATTCTCTTAGCAACTACTGTACTGTCAAAGTGTAAAAGGCTTCTTCGCCTTCAGAGAAGGAGTTTTCTTACTGCGCTTTTCTTACTGCCCTAGATTAACAACCCTCTTGATTGTAACCAGGTTAAATTCTGTCTCCTGTTATTTCTGCTATTATTTTTATTATTGTTGTTTTATTTTAAGAGTTGAAAAGCTTTGAGGAGGCTATAATATTTATCGTAGGCAATTCACCCCCCTCTTGCCGGTCCCCGCTGCATCAACAAGTGGTATCAAAGCCCAACAACCTCAGAGGGACTAACCGCCATCTGAAGAACAAAGATCAGAACAATGGTCGGAGCGAACATTCATCCCCTAAAGTTCGACGGAGATTTCGCTACATGGAAGCGAACAATGGAGGTATTCTTTAAAATGGATTTTAATATTCTTATTATAATGAAATATGGTTTTGCAGCTCTGAAAGATAAAGAAGAAAACACGTGGAGCAAGAAGGAGCAAGCCGATTTTGTCGCCAACGGAAAGGCTGAGTTCCACCTGCGCAGCGTTCTGCCACCTCAGGAGGTAAATGGGATCGGAAGCTACGACTCCGCCAAAGATCTCTGGGAAAAATTCCTGGAGCTTCATGAAGGTACTTCCGAGGAGAAGCTAACAAGGCACGACATCCTCCGGACCCAGTTGACGAACCTCCGATGAACCAAGGAGAAAAGGTAGCGCAACTCCAAGCAAGGATCAAAGAGCTGATCACGCAACTAACCAATCTTGGAGAAGAAGTAACGAACCAGAACTCGATCCGATACGCACTCAACGCCTTCCTGAGAACTCCCGAGTGGACCTCCTTAGTAGATGTGTACTACATCTCTAAGGATTTCGAGGTAAGTACTTTAGAACATTTGTTTTCTACTTTTGAACTTCACGAATCTCAAGTTGTAGAGCCCAATGGAGTAGAAAAGATTAGTCAGAGCATCACTTTGAAGGCAAGAACAAACGGTTCTGACTCCGAAGCCTCGATCGACGGATTGGAAGCGGCACTATTGGTAAAACGCTTTAATAAATTTTTTAAATCTAATAAATTTAGATCACGGTCGAAGAAGTTCCAGCAAAAGAAAAGAGTGGTTCGTTGCTACAATTGCAACGAAGAAGGACATATTAAAGATGACTGCCCAAAACTGAAAAGCAAAAGTAAAGAAAAGAGTAAGAAGCCAGCTCGACCCAAATACAACCTAAAGGCCACGTGGGATGATTCATCGTACTTCGAATCCGATGTCAAAGAATTCTCGGGACTAGCACTGATGGCGAACCATCAGCTAGAAAAAATGTCTAGCTCAGAAACGAGCATAGATGAAGGGGGAGGAACAGCAGAAGAAGAAAAAAACTGTGATGAAGGGGGAGCATCGCAAGACGAGGTAAGTAAGGTACGTGCCCTAAACCCTAAACAGTCCTTTCGTTTTATTAAAGCTCTTTCTAAATAATTAGATAAAGTAGAAAAGGAAAATGAATATTTGAAATAAAAAAATGAAGTTTTAAAATTAGAAATTAAAAAATTGAAAACTGATGCATGTTTTAAAAATGTTTTTCCACATTCAAAATTAAAGTTAAATGGAAAATTAAATTGGTACATAAGAAAGTATCAGGGTCAACTTAGGAAAATACCAAGAAACTATGTACCCCCTAAGTTTTTAACCAACCCTGTAGGTAGGAACCTTTATTGGGTTCCAAAATCTTTACTGGTTTAAATTTCTCCTTTAGTTAAAAGCTTACAGTGAGAAAATTAAACATTGAGGTTCTTTATGGAAGCTTTGTCTAAGGAAGTGGTTGTTGCTCCAATAACCAAGAAGGCCTAGTGTCTCGCCACGACCTGGAAGCCGAAATATCGAAATAAAAATGTTTAATTAACTTTCTGATAAAATCATTAAAATTAGAATTAAATAATGCTTTGAAAAGTTTTTAAACATTTCCTTAGAAATTCTTTAAATTTTTTAATTCTCTAGAAAAAATGTTTCTTGAAATTTTTACTTAGAAATTCTTTTTGGAAAATTCTGAAAATTCATTTTAACTTGGAAAATTTTTCAAAACTTAGAAATTTTTGAAATAAAACCTAACTCAGTTTTTTTAATCTTTACTCAGAAATTGTTTAACTTTGAATTTTTTGCTGTGATCAAAGGGGGAGAATAAAGATAAGTTCAGTTAGGGGTCAGTTAGGGGGAGTTAGTTAAATTTTTTTTTAGTATAAATTTTCATGTTGCAATTTATTTTAAAGTTACAAATTTATGCCTGAATTGTTAGTTTAGTAATTTCTTTAAATTACTATCTGTTTATTTTAACCCTAACCTGAACTTGGGTTGATGCACATCAAAAAGGGGGAGATTGTTGAACCCCGTGGTAGTTTTGATGTGATCAACCAAGTTTAGGTTAGGTCCTGCTTTGTGTTTGATCCCTGTGTCTAAGTGTGCAAGAGCTTAGGAGAGCAGGAAGTCGAGCGGAAGACGCAGCTAGCGAGAAGGACGACACGGGAAGGGAGCCGACGGGCTCGGTGCATCCGAAGGACGAGAGAGCTGCGGAAGAGTACACCCGGTGGGCGTGAAGAACATGCACGGTGTTCGAGGGACGTAAAGTCGGGACGAAGGACTGCTCGAGGAGAAGGCTTGAAATTGGGTTCGGGTGAGCCCTATTCCGGATGGTCGAAATCACCCAAAGAAGCCAAACCAGAGCAAGTCAACTGGAAGTTGACTTGTCAATGGTTCGGTCGACTGAACCTCCTGATCGTTCGACCGAACCCCTCTCAATCAACAGCCAATCGCCAACGCCACGTCAGAAGCTGATCATTGGTAAAGCTGATCGGTCGACCGAACCTCTTGATCGGTCGATTGAACCGAAGTTAATCCAGAGACTTAATCGAGCAAATTGATCGGGCCAACTCAGCTGGAGTCCGTTGGCCGATCGGTCGATCGAACATAAGGATCAGTCAACCGAACCAATGCTTGATCCTCAGAGACTACACCTGGATGGAAGACTGGGCAGGTGCAGTAGGTTCGGTCGACCGAACCTGGGGATCGGTCGACCGATCCCTCTCGAGTCAAACCTGATCCCGAAGGTTCAGGTTATGTGATAAGCTCTAGAACACCTATATAAAGGAGGTCTCGGGTAGCTATTAATAATACAACGAATATGAACAAAATAGCAACTCTTGTACTCTCATTCTCTTAGCAACTACTGTACTGTCAAAGTGTAAAAAGCTTATCCACCTTCAGAGAAGGAGTTTTCTTACTGCGATTTTCTTACTGCCCTGGATTAACAACCCTCTTGGTTGTAACCAGGTTAAATTCTATTCTTGTTATTTCTGCTGTTAATTTTATTATTGTTGTTTTATTTTAAGAGTTGAAAAGCTTTGAGGAGGGTATAATATTTATCGCAAGCAATTCACTCTCTCTTGCGGGTCCCCGCTGCACCAACAACGGATCATTGGCCAATCGGAGAGACCGTTGCCTGATCGACCATCTGAGTAAACAAGTATAATTAGTCCGGTGGCAGGAGAACAAGCTACGCGGGCTGGGAGCTCAAGCCGAGCGGGCCACCAGTCTGGCTCGAAGAATGACGTTAGCATTATACACTTAATGAAGTAATAAAATAAAATAGAAAAAGATGGATAATTAATAAAGGAAAGAGAAAATCAAATAGAATACTCTATCTATCATTAAATGAGAAGAAGTCAAGACAAAAATATCCCCTGTCGGTAATCAATATTATTAAATAGGGGAAGATGGAGGGTCACCAGAAAAGGTATAAAAAGGGCACGCTAGGTATGAAGAAAGGAAAGAAAAATCTTTATCCGTAGTACTCACTTTTTTCCTCTCTTGTTTATGACTTGAGCGTCGGAGGGCCAACGCCAGTGACCCCTTCCCTGGTTTTGGTTTTGTTTTACATAGAGCGAGGTCTTCATCTTGTCAGCGGAGCTGCCACCTCCCCAGCTTTCTAGCTTCGTGCCTTGGGACAGGATCATTTTGGTGTCGTCTATGGGAATGTAGCCTGCATCCGAGCAAGAAGATGGAAGACGCTGGATGACTTACAACAGTGACTCATAAACGACAGGATCTCGACGGATTAATACAAGCTCAAGTGACGAAGATATTGGAGCAACAACAACAACGGGCGCTAGCCGAATGGCAAGTACAGGAGCCTACAGCTTCCGCAGAAGGTCGCCGGGCTGAGCGAGAAGATCGAATGGAACATCTTTTCATTCAGGACCCGAATGGAAAGAGGTCAATCAACACCTATGGGGAAGAACCTCATGCGCCGGCCCCGTACGTCAAGCGCCATTTTGGACCTCGACAGAAGAGAGGGGCTGGGCTGACAGAGATCGGGGATCATCCTCTGATGAGGCACCCGTTCGAAACACAAGAAAAAGGAAACCCAAGGAGGACGACTCGCCCCAATAGGTCAACAAACAGTTTTCAGAGGGAATTCTAAATGACCCTCTGCCGAAGCACTATACCTCATTAATGATCGGGGAATATAATAGGATGACCGAGCCTGACAACCACCTGGCCAAGTTTGACAACGCAACCATGTTGTACCAATATACGAACAGGGTAAAATGCCTAGTCTTCTTGACCATATTATCTGAATCAGCACAACACTGGTTCAGACATTTGCAGAGCGGCTCGATTCGTAGCTTCAAAGACTTTCGAGCGGCCTTCGTACATCACTTTGATAGCAGTCCCCGCCACTGGAAGATAAGCGTGAATCTATTCTCACTGAGGCAAGGGCCGCGAGAGGCCTTAAGGTCATATATCCAACGATTTAATCAGGTGGCGATGGACATCCTAGCGGTCTCCTCGGATGTATTAGTTAACGCTTTCACGCAGGGGCTCACTGAAGGAGAATTCTTCCGGTCACTCATTCAGAAGCCTCCAAAGGAATTTGGCGATCTACAAAAAAGAGACAATGAATACATCAATGTAGAAGAAGCCTAGGCGACCAAGAAAAAGGAGGCACCCACCGAACCAGCGAATGTGTCAACCGAGTAGCCATCAGCCTCCTAAAGGGCCTTGATCGAGAGAAACTCAACCACAACATGAGCATAGGACGCATGCTGTGCAGCACGTTGGGGTCGGACGCCCAAAAGCCTCCAGGGGTAAAATATGACGCCGATGCTTTGCTTCTTCCATCAATCGGTGACTCATAATACACGAGACTGCTACCTGGCTAGCAGGCCGACCCCAAGAAGGTAGTATCGTCAATCACCACCGCCCGATTGGAAATATAGGTGTCAATCAACTAGGCGAAGGGAAGATGAAAAGATAGCGGTCGAACCATGCCGCCATCAATCTCAACGACGGAACAGTCTAAGTCCTGTTCGAGAGCAGGCTGAATGGAGATGACACGCAGCTTGAGAGGAAGAAAATATGAGCAACGCCGCTTGGGGTGAAATTGGAATGATCGTCGGGGGGCCGACTGGCGATGATTCTAATCGAGCGAGAAAGTTACACGCGCGGCGGTTTGAAACTCAGCAATCGGCTACAGCAAAGAGAAGGCCGAGGGACCTAAGATCAGCTTCGGTCTGAAGGATTTAGAGGGGGTTATCTGTTCGGTAATAGCTAATTATGTTATTCACCATACCTTTGTTGACACAGGAAGTTCACCGCTCGGTGAACATCATCTTTAAGAAAGTATTTGATCAGCTGCAAATCGACCAGAGCAATTTACTGCCCATGACGACTCAACTCTACGTGTTCTCCGACAACGAAGTATTGCCGATCGACCAACTGTGCCTGGCCGTCTCGCTCGGGGAAGAGCAGCAGAAGCGGACATGGATGACCAATTTCATTGTGGTGAATGTGGCATCATCCTACAATGTCATTCTGGGCCGACCAACATTGAATGAGTTCCGAGCGGTGGTATCCACTTTCTGCCAGAAAATCAAATTCCCGGTTGGGAGACAAGGTGGGCGAGGTCAGAGGCGATCTATTGGCCGTTCGACGTTGTTACGTCGAGATGGTCAGAATGGAAACACGAACCGCTCGGAAGACACTTCCCTTGGAGGTGAACGCTATCTCGGAGAAGCCTCCTACTCTGGTCCACGATGAAAAGGAGGAGGTCCAAATCCATCCAAACCGATCGGAGGCGATGACCTTTATCGTCGCCGATCTAGAAAGTGAGAAGAAAACAGAATTTGTTGCTTGCCTTAGACGAAACTATGACGTGTTCGCCTGGTCGACACACGAATTGTCTTGCATTTTTCCGAACGTAGCTTAGCACGAGCTACATGTTCGATCAGACTCTCGGCCAGTTAAACATAACGACGATGAAATTTGATAGAATCTGAGAAAAAAACATAAGAATAAAAATAATTATTATGTTTAACAAATATATTTTGATAAATATCATTAATAGAATAAATCATATAATTTTATTTCATACATTCAAATAATTAAATATTTCAAAAGTTCTTAACCAAATTTATTATCATTAGGAGTTTTAGGGATGATAAAAAATTAAATTTTCATGGCTAATAATATAATAGAAAAACAAAAATAGGTACCTTGAGAGATCATTGCGAGATGGGGGAGATCATCGCAAGAAAATTATTGATTAGCGACTAAAAATAGTAAAATTTTGTCACTAATTTAACGATAGAAATTCACTAAATTAATATCCAAAAATATGTACAAAATTATAAAATCACACCAATCAAAATAATATAAATAACTACATCCAAATTCATATAATTACAATATCAACACCGATCCAAATCCCCAGGACCCCGCATGGCGGGAGCTTCGTGCACTAGACTGTCCTTTTTATCTAAACCATAAATTTCAAAATATATATAGAAGACATGAAATCTTGCATCTCTACTACTGCGTTGATTTGGTCTTCCATCGACTATTTTATTGTCATGACTCAATTCTTGATTATACTTCCTTAATGCTTACACTTACATTTAAATACTTACAAGAAAGCACCTCTATAATGTTGGATCGAGACCGCGCTAGAGGAGGAGGAGGAGGGGGGGGGGGTGAATAGCGCTCGCGGCTATTTCGTTCGATTCGTAAAACACTCGAGTAAAGACGCAGCGGAATAAAAGCAAACAACACAAAGACACAGGTCAATTTTACTTCGTTCGGAGCCTAAGGCGACTCCCACTCGAAGGCCCGCGATCCTTGATCGCTTCCGGTGGGCAACAACTATAAGTTCAAAAGTATACAAAAGATGAGTTACAAGTAAAGCAGTAAGTAATCTTATACCGACAATGGAAAATACTGAATTGAAGCTTCGGGTTGTCGGTGTCGAGTTGCAGCACTTCGGGATGAGTTTGTTAGTAGCTAAATGCAGAAGGAAGACTTGCAACTTGTTGTGCTGAGCTGCTGGTCGAACCCCCTTTATAAACAGTGTTCAAGGCGCCTTAAACAAGCTCCAAAGCACCTTAAACGAGAATTTTATCCCGATCTGCTTGCTGGGATAATCCTTTGACTGCCGCGACCTGAAGGCGCCTTAAACCCTTTCAAGGCGCCTTCAAGCTGTCTAAGGCGCCTTCAACCCATCCAAGGCGCCTTAAGCCTACTCTTCGCGCCAACTCAGGATTTTGAACCCGAGGCGCCTCCAAGTCCCATGGAGGCGCGTCGGACACTGTTCATCCGAGGCAAATCTTCGTTATTTTGTACCTGCAAGACATGTTAGTCCCAAACAACATCCTGCAACACAAAGTTAGCACAAAATAACAGTATGGATAATATAGAATGCTTAAGACAGTCTCCGGACTGTCCGGGTCTGACTTCGAATTTCCTACCGGAAACCCTAGGTCGACCCGACGCCTACTGTTCCCTCTACGGGGAACGCGTCCTCACCTACTCCACTCAGGAGATTTACCTGTTGCCAGTACGATCCTCCAGATCGACTGGACTTTTGCTCAGCACTCGATACTCCCGGACTTTCTGCTGGACATCTGCTTCCCGGCTAGTCCAGTCTTTCACCTGGTTCGCGACACCAGGACTTTCCACCTAGGGTTACCACCCCTAGGACTTTTTGCCTGAAGTCATCGACCTGCCAAGACTTTCCGCATAGGGTTACCACCCCCTATGACCTAGGGTTACCACCCCCTAGGGTTTTTCCCTTTGCCTAACCGCAGCTAGGACTTTTCTCTACCTAGGGTTACGACCCCTTAGGACCTAGGGTTACCACCCCCTAGGGTTTTCACCTGCCTAACCGCAGTTAGGACTTTCCTGAAACACTCATTCAACATGTTAGATAACAACAACCCTTAACTTTGAATCCTTTGCCATTATCAAAACTCAGGTTCGATCGTCGGATGCTTCTCGCACCAACAATCTCCCCCTTTTTGATTATGGCAATCCAAATTCAAAGTTAAGTAAAACCAATGCATAAGTATATTAAAAAGTTTTAAGTGAGCAAGCTTAAGTATATAAATTCAAATGAATGCCTAACTTAAGCTAACACTTAAACTTTTGTGAAGCTCCCCCTTAATACAGGGTTTCCTTTTTGAATTTTTACTTTACTTTTGAATTTCCTACTCTCCCCCTTTGCCATTTATCAAAAAAATAAGCTAGTTGAAAATAATTTTCAATTTTTCTTTTTGAAAAGTAAATTAGATTATGAAAAAAACAGGATAAGTGATACGTTGAAAAATAAATTTTCACCTAAAATTTTGAAAGCACTGACTTAAAATTTTGCAAAATTATCTGAACGGTAACTTAGAAAATATCTTATTAAGAATTTATAAAGTTATGTTTCAAGATTGGCTAAGTTTGAAAAAAAATTGAAAGTTGCTCTAAGAATCACTTAGCTAAGCCTTTTGGAAACATTGAATTTTGAAAAGCTACTTAGCTTAATTTTGAATAAAATAGTACTTATTTTTGAAAAAAGAACTTGTTAATTTTTAGGTTGAAGAGAGAGAATAGCTAATATTTTAATTTAGGTTATTTATTTAGTTGGTCCTTAAGTCCAAGCATGAGTCCAGTTCAATAGATTGACTTTAAGAGGTATCAGAGCCCTAAAGATCAAACATGCTTAACCTGAATATTTGCATTTCCTTTAGTTTGAGAGATACTTTTAGCTGAGATAAGGTTATTTTTATCTTTAACAAGTAACTAAGTAAATTTTTGTGATATCACAACACTTTAAATTCTTAGTTTTTTAAAGAGGGAGTTTAGCTAAAAAAATTGATCAGCTAAGATTTTTACTTTTTAAAATACTTTTATCAAGGACTTAGCTAAACTTATGAGGATAATAGTTTTGTTAAGTATTTAACCTTAAAAAGATTTAGTTTTTCAAAACAAACTGTTTTGATGAAATTTTGAGAATGCTTTGGAAAATACTTAGCATTTTCAGCAGAACTTAGCATTTGAAAACAATTGTACTTAGCTAATTTTTTTTTTAAACACTTTAAAAAGTACTTAGCTAAATGTTTTTGAAAAAATATTTAGCTAACTTTGAAAATACTTAGCTATGTTTTCAACTTAAACATGATTGCGTTGAGAAAATAATTTAACTAAATTTAGTTAGAGAAAACTTAATTAAGTACATAGCTTTAAAAACATTTAGCTTCTAGAGGAGTTATAATTTTAGAGTCAGGTCATCAATAATTTTAATTTTAAAGCTAAAAAATAACTTGAATTTTCGAAGATATGCCAAAAATAGTTTTTAATTTTGAGGTCAAGTCAAAATTTTTAAAGAAAAAATAATTTTAAAACCGACTTAAAATCACTCCCTCTTAATTAATGCCTTAATAAATTTTTGAGTTCAGGAGTTCAAGCATGAGAGGTTAAAAAAAATTATTTTCCTAATTTTCCATCTCACTCAATCTAGATTAACAAGCATGTTTAGCATTTGAGTGAACGTGAGATGGAGTTGTTTTTACAGTTGATATAAAACATAAGTTTTGAATTTCAAATAATTTTGAAATGAAGTTTTAAAAGATTTTAGTTTTGCAAAGATTTTTAAAATGATTTTGAAATTAAGTTTTGAAATGATTTTGAAATTAAATTTTGAAAAGATTTGAAATTAATTTTGAAAAGATTTGAAAATGATTTTGAAATTTAGTTTTGTAAAGATTTTAAAATGATTTTGAAATTAAGTTTTGAAAAGATTTTGAAATTTAGTTTGAAATTAATTTTTGAAAAGATTTTGAAATAATTTTGAAATTAATTTTGAACAGATTTTGAAATAATTTTGAAAAAATTTTAAATAATTTTGAAATTGATTTTGAAAATATTTGAAATTAATTTTGAAAAGATTTTTAAATAATTTTGAAATTGAGTTTAAAATAATTTTGAAATTGAGTTTTAAAATAATTTTGAAATCGAGTTTTAAAAATCATTTTAGTTTTGAAAATAATTCAAGTTAATTAAAGATAATTTAATTGTTAATTAACTTGATTTAAGTTCAAGTCAATTTTCATAATTTGATTTCTTAGTCATCTCACACAATCTAGATTGTCAATCAGGGAACCCTATAATTGTTGTGAGATGAATTATTGTGAAATTTAAGGGTCTGGTTTAACTTTGCGTTAGATTCAGGTTTAGCTTTGGGTTCAACAAGTATGCATTCTTTGGATAAACTTCTGGGCTATGGTGAGTCACAAGGAGCTCATTAAAGTAACCATGCCTTCGAGGTTTCCCAAATAGTCCTACCCATTGAACTTAATACTAATCCTTGGTCTAACTAGTTAGGATCTATTTAAGGGTAGCTTCGGTCAGCTCCACTTGACCAAATGCACCAGGTCGAAGCCATAACTTCCTAGACATGCGATGCCCAAGCTTCCCTAACGTACTATCATCCAAAAATTTCACCAGTACTGTGGGTCAAGTTAAACTTAGCCCGTTTTAATCTAACCTTAATTACCCTGCCGGGTAATCTACTCTTGTTTTACCCATTTCGGGTAGATTAAGTTCAGCTATTCTGGATCCTCCATCTATATTTTGAATTTATGATTTAATTTCAAATTTTTAATTTGATTTTGATT
Organism: Zingiber officinale; assembly: GCF_018446385.1. Taxonomy (NCBI): domain Eukaryota; kingdom Viridiplantae; phylum Streptophyta; class Magnoliopsida; order Zingiberales; family Zingiberaceae; genus Zingiber; species Zingiber officinale. The sequence goes on along the minus strand of NC_055987.1, from coordinate 95,620,313 downwards.
TTTGAATTTTGAATTTATAATTTAATTTTGAATTTTTATTAATATCGTTTTTCTTTTTGCTCCCCTTGGATCATAGCCTCGATAAGGTCTATCAAGGTAATAGACTTGATCCTTGGGGACCCAATATTGACCAAGTCCAACTTGATTGACCAAGTTGGACTTAGGTACCCATGCTTGGACTACCTTTTTATTATTTCTATTTACTAATGATAAATACGATTTGTATTTTCTTTTAGTTTTAAATCCAAGTCCGGATTTGTTGTAAATGGCTCGCTGTTTTCCAAGAATCAGATCCAGATTCTTGGAACCCAAAGTAAACTGTTCCAACATGTTCTTGAGTTCTTTAACTTGAGTTTTCAAATTGGAATTTTCTTCCTCAAGTTGTTGGACTTGGGTTGAATTTCCAATTTGAACTGGCTCAGTTAAAGGACTCGAGTTAGTCACTTTCTTAAGGGTTGTTACCTCCTTTTGGAGTGACTTGACTCGGACGTTAGATTTAGCCAACTTTTTTAGTAAGTAAGGGACTAAATTTTCTGAATTATCTAAGCAAATACTAGAAATTAAAGAACTTACAGTGGGTTTAGAACCTTCGGAAATGGATACGGATCCGTGGCTTCGCTCGGACTCGGTTCCAGATTCGCTTTCGGTATCTGTCTCGTATTCGGACTCAGTTTCCGCCATAGATGCTAGTACTGGTAATGCGAGGAAGCTTGTCACTTCTTCTTCGTCAGTCTCTGATTTGTCTGAAGATTCAGACCATGTTGCCTTCATCATCTGTTTCTTTCTAGCTTCCTCTGTCTTGCTTGTACCTACAACCAACGTAATACCTTCCTCGACCGAAGTAGTGTCATACTGTTCATCTAATTCAAATAAATTGTCTATTAAATTATGCTTACTTACTTGGGTACCTTCGTGTAACTGAATCAGATTCTTCCACAGCTCCCTGGCGCTTGAGAATGGGCCGGCGCGATTCAGCTCCTTATTCGTTAAGCCGCATTGTAGTGTATACGTTGCTTTTGCGTTTGCTTCTACCTTTTTGATAAGGTTCGCGTCCCAGTTCTCGTACGGTAGTGGCATGCCGGCGCCGTCAGTTGGTATTTCGAGCCCGGTCTTGGTGATCATCCAGACATTGAACTCAATTTGTAGGTACGACTCCATTCGGCCTTTCCAGTAGCCGAAGTCTTCGCCGGAGAAAAGCGGTGGACGAGTGGTGCTATAGCCTTCTTGGAGAGCCATTGAATCTTGCACGAAAAAGTGAGCAAAAAACTTGTCCCAGGACTTAATCCTGGATTAGTAGTGTGGTAGAAGGATAGAAATAGAAATTTATGAGATTCGAGAAAAATAATAAAATAATAATAAAATATTATTAAAAAAATATTTAAAAAATATTATTTCAAATTTTGCCAAATTCAATATTTTATCAATACTAATAAACCGTGAAAGGATGAAAATGAATTTTTTAAAAATAATTTTGGAGGGAAAATACGAAAGGCGTATTTTGGTGGTTTACCCTATACAAACGACAAAGCCACGAAAAATGCTTGAATGGTGGTTGCACTAGTTCAAAGCGACCCCGCTCTGATACCAATTGTTGGATCGAGACCACGCTAGAGGGGGGGGGGGGGTGAATAGCGCTCGCGGCTATTTCGTTAGATTCGTAAAACACTCGAGTAAAGACGCAGCGGAATAAAAACAAACAACACAAAGACACAGGTCAATTTTACTTCGTTCGGAGCCTAAGGCGACTCCTACTCGAAGGCCCGCGATCCTTGATCGCTTCCGATGGGCAACAACTATAAGTTCGAAAGTATACAAAAGATGATTTACAAGTAATGCAGTAAGTAATCTTATACCGACAATGGAAAATACTAAATTGAAGCTTCGGGTTGTCGGTGTCGAGTTGCAGCACTTCGGGATGAGTTCGTTAGCAGCTAAATGCAGAAGGAAGACTTGAAACTTGTTGTACTGAGCTGCTGGTCGAACCCCCTTTATAAACAGTGTTCAAGGCGCCTTAAACAAGCTCCAAGGCACCTTAAACGAGAATTTTATCCTGATCTGCTTGCTGGGATAATCCTTTGACTGCCGCGACCTGAAGGCGCCTTAAAGGGTTTAAGGCGCCTTCAAGCTGTCAAAGGCGCCTTCAACCCATCCAAGGCGCCTTAAGCCTACTCTTCGCGCCAGCTCAGGATTTTGAACCCGAGGCGCCTCTAAGTCCCATGGAGGCGCCTCGGACACTGTTCATCCGAGGCAAATCTTCGTTATTTTGTACCTGCAAGACATGTTAGTCCCAAACAACATCCTGCAACACAAAGTTAGCACAAAATAACAGTATGGATAATAAAGAATGTTTAAGACAGTCTCCGGACTGTCCGGGTCTGACTTCGAATTTCCTACCGGAAACCCTAGGTCGACCCGACGCCTACTGTTCCCTCTACGGGGAACGCGTCCTCACCTACTCCACTCAGGAGATTTACCTGTTGCCAGTACGATCCTCTAGATCGACTGGACTTTTGCCCAACACTCGATACTTCCGGACTTTCTGCTGGTCATCCGCTTCCCGGCTAGTCCAGTCTTTCACCTGGTTCACGACACCAGGACTTTCCACCTAGGGTTACCACCCCCTAGGAATTTTTGCCTGAAGTCATCGACCTACCAAGACTTTCAGCATAGGGTTACCACCCCCTATGACCTAGGGTTACCACCCCCTAGGGTTTTTCCCTTTACCTAACCGCAGCTAGGACATTTCTCCACCTAGGGTTACCGCCCCCTAGGACCTAGGGTTACCACCCCCTAGGGTTTTCACCTGCCTAACCGCAGTTAGGACTTTCCTGAAACACTCATTCAACATGTTAGATAACAACAACTCTTAACTTTAAATCCTTTGCCATTATTAAAACTCAGGTTCGATCGTCGGATGCTTCCCGCACCAACATATAAGATGACAAATTAAGTCAAAGTAAATTGCTACATCTGGCTTGATTCAGAGCGACTTCACCTGAATAAAAGAAAAATAGATTATATGCTCTGATTACATAAAATTACAATCAGAGCAGATTTGATCTATATAATTAAGATGCATAAAATCCCCAACTATGAAGTGCAATTTGTTAATTTCTTTGCTTTTGTGGATAAGTATTTGGCTGTCTTAGTTTAGTAACTGATTTCTTGTTATAAGACGACTACCTTGTGGGAACCTATAGCCATTATCTTCTCTGCCATGCTGAAGAAACAGTCAGTTAGCTCATCGCTGTAGATAACAATATCAGTTGCCAAGAGGACCGTAACACTTTCAACCTCGCCGATCTCCTCAAAGCTCCGCAGGTATCTTTTATTCGGGGACCTAGAGTAGTCAAGAGAATGTATAATTGTGGCAAGGTAATGAAGAACAACAACTAAAACTTTTAATGAATAGTCTTAATTTCAGCAAGACAGAGAGAATGAACTCACTCCTTATTTTTTAGCCATAGTTGTTTTATCATTTTTATTATAACAAAGAGTAAGTACCAGAAAAAAATAATTATTGTATATGACGTTTCCTTTTTGTTTCTTAGAGTAATGAGTTATGAACAACCTTTCAAATAATTATCATCCTCAAACAAGGTGCATAGGCAATTATGATTTTTTACATCTTACTGTTATTTATCCTCCAAACAAATTGGGTGAAACATATTAAATTCATCATGTTTACTTACTTGTATATGTTCAGAATTCGCCGGGCAATTATCACATTACATATTGCTTCAAGATGACAACTTTAGACAAAGGATGATAATTCTTCTGGTCAAATAATGTAGATGGCCAAGCCATCAATTAACAAACTTGTTGTCGTGCGCTCACTCTTTGGATCATTGGTGAAGGGGATGAGGAGACCTGAGATTCATTCAAAGAGAGGGTTAATTTGATTGGCCGTGGGACGGATCTTGGCCACACTCCAATCCTCAAGTTAAGGTTGTTCGAGGTGATATGCAAAATAGAAATGGTGATGGAGAAGAAGAGTAGAACCTCGTGGAGTTGAAGAGAATTCAGAATCCCCTTTTATTATCTTCGTGAGTGTATGTATAGTTGTCCGGAAAACATCTCCACATCAACTAAAATATCATCATCGCGGGAACCAATGAGGGGACTAGATCTGGCAACCGATGGTTGTCTCTCCATCCATCCAACACCATGTGTCAGTAGGGATATCTAAGAGATCAGATCTAATAACCTTGTAATTGTTCCTCCATTCTCAGGATACATGTGTCGTAGAATATTCGCAGTAAGGGTTAGTAAGCCTGTATCGGGCATAGACCTGTCTTAAAGATGAAAAATATGATATTGATGTGGAGTGACCTTAGGAATATACGAAGCCAGGATCTGACACGGAGAAAATGTCAGGATCTACCTTTGAGGGAGAGTGTCAGCGACTGGGGCCAAGACAGAGATGAAGCTAGTGATCATAGCAGGGACCGAGAGAGAATCTATTGCTGAGACTAATCAAGACTAAGAAAAAGTCTGAGACTGAGGGATTTTGAGATTGAGACTGAGAGGGAGTCTAAGATAGAGGAAGTCTATAGCTTAGATTGAGAATAATAAGAAGTTTGAGAGGCATCCGAGAATGAGAGAAAATTTGAGATTGAGAGAGAGTTTGAGACTGAGATGTACTAGGGTCAGGAGTTGAGACAGGAGTTGAGACTGAGATATGATTGATGATTTGCCCTTTAATCAGACTTGCATGATGAGCACCCTAAGTTGGTTAAACCAGGTCTAAGTCACATCTGAGTTGAATTAACTTTTTCTTGGATCACGTTTGACCCATCTTAATTTTGACTGATAGATCAGCACGACTCTTGACCACGGGACACGTAGGAACTGACGGAGATCGCTGTGGGCCGCATCAATAATGATACAACAAAACTTTTTTGTTTTATCTGAATTATATGGACAATGATATCATCGATCAATTGACTTGGTAAAGTAAAACTCTGATCAGCTTTCATGGTTTGAATCGACCATTTTAGATCGGGTCAGTTGGAAACGATCAAGTCGGTTTGAACACGACCTATTGATTGATAAAATAATTTTGTTTGATCTAATTATGCGAATTATATTCATGCAAGATACATGTACATATCTTAATAGTGTTTTATATCGTTATATTATTTCCTATTATCATTGCACTGGCTTATTTATTTAATTAATGAATATCGTTGTCCTAATCCACAACCAATTTTGTGTTGATTTAAAAAGAAAGATTTGAAATTTAAAATTATGATCTCTTATTCAGGAAGGAAATAGTTAACATATATATAAGATTGAAAGAAATATTACAATTTGAAACTATGAAAGGAAACATGTTGGCGTTCCATTAATTGACGGGATTCGTTGTGATTCTTTTCCAAATTCAACAATAATTTAATTTGTATAAATTGATGGAGAGCGATTAATATAGATTAGCAGTTGATTAAAAGACCGCCATGGGGAGGAAGAAGGTGAAGCTCGCATGGATCACCAATGATGCCACGAGACGCACCACCTTCGAGAAGCGGAAGAAGGGCCTGGTGAAGAAGGTGAGCGAGCTGGCCACGCTCTGCGGCGTCGAGGCGTGCCTGGTCGTCTACGGGCCTCAGGATGCGGCGGAGGCGGAGCCGGAGGTGTGGCCGTCGCCGGCGGAGACAGCTCGCGTGGCCACGCGCTTCAATAGCATGCCGGAGATGTACCGGTGGCGCAAGATGACCGACCAGGAGGACTTCCTCCGGCAGCGCGTCGCCAAGCTGCAGGACCAACTCCGCCGCCAGGATCGCGAGAGCAGGGAGCTCGAAGTCAGCCTCTTCGCCCACGAGATTATGGCCGGCGGGCGGATCCTGGACGACGCTGACCTAAATGACGCGATGGGACTGGTGCAGATGATAGACATGAAGCTGAAGCTGGTGCAGAACAGGATAGCAGGGCCGTCTCAAGTCTATTTATGGTGCTAGGTAGAATAAAAATTAGATCTTTGATACTATTTTAAATAAATCATTTCACCCTTTTTCATACAAATTTGGGAAGGTTTAATTTTTTTAACAAAATAAAATATTAATTTAAAGAATATTTTTTATATAGAATTTAATTTTCTTCCTTTTTGAAATATAAAATTATTAATTAAATTTTTATATTCAAATTTAGATAACTTAATTTTTATATTCAAATTTGGATAGCTTAAACATAAGTCTTTATGACTTATGCCTAAAGTCGACCACGAGTAAATTGAGCAGACGATGTCCTTCAAGAATCCCACTCTCTTTGATGTGTCTATTTGCTCTTATATATTATGCATTGGCGCCGTCTAAGAAAAACGAGAGAAGACGTTGAGATAAAATCTTGGATTTTAATACTCTTCCAGAAGATTAAATTTTAAGACTAGAGCTTCGTTGTCTGTATGACTTCTATTATTTTTGCATGTTATTAATGATAGATAATATTTCTGGAAAATTCTGGAGATGGAGCCATGAGAGGGTGTTTGAACGGAAAATTTAATCACCAACAGAAAGTATCCTTCCACATTTATTACCGCATCACAAGTGGAAATCTCACGTCGTTGAAATTTTCTTACCGCTGTCCTTGTCGTGGCACAGCCGAATCCACTGAAAATACAAAACATGAGTTAGCTAACCTCTTTCTCGGACTGTACACTTGCTTTGTATAAATCTGAGATACATCAATTGTGGTAAAAAATGAATACGCTTGTCTCCAATACTCCCGCCAACTCGTCCCAAGACCAACACGAATGTGAGATACACCAAGACATCGTGGTGAGATGAGAAAGACATCGTGGAGACGAATCAAGATTCATGCTATTGGCTACAGCAAAGAGAAAGTTGAAAGATCCAAAATCAACTTCAACCCTAAAAACTTAGAGGGAAAAGAGATCCATTACGACGATGCACTGATCATCCAAGCAATAATTGTCAATTATACAATCCATTGAACTTTTGTTGATACAGGGAGTTCAGTGAATATCATTTATAAAAAGGCATTCGATCAGTTGTAAATCGACCAGAGCGAACTGCTGCCGATGATGACTCCGCTCTATGATTTCACGGGTAACAAAGTGTTGCCGATCGTCTAGACCAAGCTATCCATTTCACTTGGCGAAGAGCCCCTGAAGAGGACAAGGACCACAAACTTCGTTGTAGTAGACACACCGTCAGGATACAACGTTATATTAGGCCGACCAACCTTAAATGAGTTCCGAGCAATTGTAATACAACACTTATGCGCTCTTCATTATTAGTTTAACTTCTCATTATGTGCTTTCACTGCTGTATAAGGCTTCTCTGCCTAAAGGAGATACTTGGTGCATTTACTTCCTTGGATTAACAACCTCTTCGGTTGTAACCAAGTAAAAGCTTTGAGCATCTTCTTTTAGCTTATTCTTTAATTTCAATTTATGTAAGTGTTCTTTTAAAAGTCCGAGAAGAGTATTTGTTTTTATATTGTGCAGGGATATTCAATCCCCCTTCTAGCCGACCACTAAGGACCCAACAAGTGGTATTAGAGCCAGGATGCTTCAGGAGGACTAACCGTCGATCGAAGCTGTAAAATACAGTGTCCAAATAGTAATTAAATAATAAGGTTATTTGATAGATAATCTTATTTGATTTTTCAGGAATTTATAGGAATTTTCTGAGAATTTTTCGGAGCCGGTTAGCGTATTTTAAGGGGATCAATTATAGGATTGGGAAAAGCGCCTGTTTGGAATACCCTTTAGTGGGTGTTGATTAAGGAATGAACTTTGGGTTTAATTGAACTAACCTAGGTATTTAATTTCTTTCCTTGATTCCCCTCTTCACTCTCCCGATTCTTCCTCGCCGCGGACACCCAATCCCCCGCCGCACCTCCATCTTCCCCGAGCCCTAATCTCCCCTACGCCGAACTTCTTCTTCTCCTTTCCTCTTCCTTGCGTCGCCCCACTTTCACTGTCGTCGGCGACGTTTGAGCCACCGTCGACCAAGCTCCCTTTTCTCCTGATTTCGCCGACTGTTCTCAGCTCTGATGCGCGTCTCCGCACTTGATTGTCTTGGCGATGCTCATCCCGGCAGCAGCCGAGCCTCCTTTCCTCCTATCAACTACCCGGTCGTGCCCTAGCACCGCCCCTCTCTTGATCTAGAGACCATTGTCGCGCCGCACTACACCGATTGGCCATCGTCGAGCCATCTCCGTGCCCTAGTTGCCACCCCTCCGTCTGATCCAGCACCTCTTCTTCGTCGAATTCTGGACTAGGGAGGTATACTGTCTTCTACTCTTCACTGGATGTCGGTGCCTTTTCCTCACCAGCATAGATTGATTTTCGAAGATTGGATCTCGCTACCACTTCGGAGCTTATCGCCAGCATAGCTCTACATTTCTCCATCGCCAATGTGGATCTGCTGCTGTCGTCGCTGAGGTTCTTCTCAGACCTGTGATAGCATTGGTTGGAGAATTGGTCGAGCCCTGTTTCCAAATTTCACCGCTGTCCCTTCTTCCTTCAACCGGCTGAGTTTGTGCCCTAGCTTCCTCCCTGAGCTGATGCCGAGTGTCTTTCCTAATCTAGCCACAGTCGAGCTTACCTTTGGCCATGCTCTAGCTTTAGGTTCATCACCTTTCATTTGGTTGGCTCGCTATCACAGCACACAGATTATGTTCGAGGGAGATCTGTGGATCATCAACTGATACATTGTACTCGGGTGAGTTTTTATTTTGGAATCTGTTGTATGCTTAACTAATGGTTAATTAGTAGGTGTATGGGTGGATTGTTGAATGGGAGTAATTTAATTCGATTGATTCTGAATAACTTGGAAGATCTATTTTCTATGATAGATAGTAGTATTGGTTTGATGATGTTGTTGGAATCGAATGGTTGAAATATGTTGATTAACATTCAGTAAGTGGAATGGTTGGTGGGTTGTTAAAAAATAGATTAATCGAATTCCATTGATTCCGAATAACTTAGAAACTCTAGTTTCTATGATGGATAGTTGCGTTGGATTTATGATACTTAGCTTGATAGTTGAGTTAATGAATTAATGATTAGAAGTTGGAATTCAGTTGGGATGTGTTGATTTACTAGCATTGGATTTGTTAGATGAAATGAAATTGTGATTAGTTGAATCATTAAATTGAGGATGAGATTAATCAGGTGGATGCATGATCATTATTAGTATATTATGGATTTATTGATGATTGATGATAGGATTAGAATTTTAAATGAAATAATGGATTCATGATAATTAAGAAGTGGAGAAGCTCAAGGATTATGTTCGATTAGCGTTTCCCTAATTAGATTAGGGATTCTGTTTAGTTATTTAGTTTCTACTTAATTGGTTACATTATACATATTGTGATCGTAGGACTTTATTCGAGGCGAGCGTCTCGACGTGGGATTGATTTATTTTATCATGATCGACAGATTAAAGGCGGGTATTTCTTGCTTTATCTCTTTAGTATTTTGATCCTAGTGCATGAGCTTCATGTTTAGATAGTTGCTGTATCTATCTTGACTCCACTCTTATTTTTCCTGTGTTTGATACTTCCATTCAATCTTTGAGCTACTCATTTCTGTATCTATACAGTCTCTCGTTGCTATTTATGATATTTGGCAGATACTATAGTACTAGGTATTGGATACCAGATACCAGACATTAGATAGTAGGTATTGGATATATGGACACCTGATACCATGTTTACCTGCTTTGATTTCTGTTTATTTACACACCTTGCTGAGCATGCTGGCTTTAGAAATTGCTTTATATATATATATATATATATATATATGATGCATTATCATGTCATTGCATGCATTGCCAGCGACTTTGGCTCCCTTGTGGTTGAGACTGCGTCGTTGGCACGCCGCCACCCGTGGGTAGTGGTAGCTTGGGCGTGCCGTCTGTCGTGCCCCCCACCGCACACCCATGGGTAGTGTTTCATTGAGTCGCGGCAGGGACCCCGTCATGACGTAGCTATTCACTACTACGAACTGTTGTCCCCGGCCACCGAGAGTAGTGGTAGGAGTGGTGTCTGTCATCGTTGTCCGACCTCTCGTCCATACCGGGTCGTGGACTTGAGGGGGTGGAGTGACCATCCGTCATACTGTTATTATTATACCTTCGACATCGTTGTTTACTTATCCGTTGTCGCTATCTACGCCGTTGATTATCTTCTGTTGTTTATTTATCATTATGCTTACATAGGTTGAGATTTATACCGTGATATTTTTTAACAAGCTTACTTATCATTGACCAGATATACCTCACACGATACCACGTATAGTTATGAGCAAGATCAGGGGACTTTGCTACACTTTACCTTTTACTACTAGCCTAGGATATGGTTTCAGGTATGGACACTTATTATGATATCACTGTAGTATCTGCTATTTCCATACGAGACTGTATACCTTTGCATCTCTAGTTCTTTACTATACTCATGCACTATCAGTCTATTACCCGCTGAGTCTTTATACTCACCACCCCGTATATTGGTAATTTCACCAGGTAGCAGGTAAAGGATTTATGGAGTCGCTTGGAGATCCTGTCCGCCAGTTCCACGTCACATCCGAGGACGACCTTACGAATTTGGTATTTCTTACGTTATTTGTATTTTGGGTTTTGTACTTGTTTATGTATTGGTGTTCTCTTGTATTTGGTTTGATATTATTGTGTTAAGCCGAGCTGGCTCGCAGTTAGTGGATTTGTGTTTTGTGATCGTTGTTTGTGATTTTCGCTGTGTTGATTTTAGTTCAGCTGTGTGGGTTGATTAATATATTTTATATAACTGCGTTGTTGTGTTTATTTCTGTTCCAGCCGAGTGGGCTGATTATATAACTGCGTGGTTGTGTAGATATATTCCAGTCGTTTGTGGCTGATGTATATTGTATGTATGTATGCCTCAGATTGTTACCCATACAGGGGAGATGTTGCCGAAATTTTTCGGTAAGGACTCCTCTGGGGGCGTGACAATTTATTGGTATCAGAGCCAAGGTTTATGAGGCCTATTTTCGTGATTTGGTTTCTCGATGTGACTTTTCGGGTTTTGGGACCAGGCAGCGACAGGATTCTCCAAGCTATAAGAGGTATGTTTGCATATCGGTATCTTACATTTCTGTTAGTGCATGCATAGTTGTTATGTTAGTTATGTTATGTATTAGTATGCTTTTGTTAGTACCTGTCCAGTTGTTGGTAGCATACATCAAATGTGTTAGGTCAATCACTGATCCCGGTTGAGCCTACTAGAGATCAAGGAATACAGTCTCATAGGACTTCTTTTACCATACCACTAGTGTTATTAATTTCTGTTATCACTAGTTTAGTAGTGGTTAGTATCTGCTAAATATCATATTGTTTCGGTTCGTGGAGAACCAATTTCCTCGTATTGCTTTGGTTCATAGAGATCCGATTTACCCTTATTGACTTGGGTAGTGGAGGATTGATTTATCTTAGTTGGTTCGGGTTGTAGAGGACCAGTTTACTCCTGTTGGTTTGATTAGTAGAGGATCGACTTATTCTAGTTGCGTTAGCCTATAGAGGTTCGATTTACCGTTGTTGACTTGGTCAGTAGAGGATTGATCCATTCTTATGTTCTTAGTTCGGTCAGTAGTTCAGTTAGTTGGAGACCGACTCACTCTATTTTATAGAGATTCTGGTCCTTGGGTTATGTGTGCTGGTTAGATAACCTAAAAGTTACATTTGAGTTTTGACTTGTACTGGTGTAGAAAGGACTGAATTAGCCGTATACCATTATCGGCTTAGTTAGCCTATAGAGGATTAATGTATCCTATTCTATAGAGACTTTGACCATGGACTGTCTGCACCTAGTTGATTGACCTAGAAGGTACATTCGGATAGGATACCTCCACTGATGCGGATAAGTGTAAAGCTACATGCTTAACACTTATGAGATACATCCATTACTAGAATGTATGAGTTGGAGAGTACATTTGGATATATGATTTGTACTGACGTGAGAGAGTTGAAGTTAGCTGCTTAACCTTTACGTGACTCGGTACCACGTGAAGGAAGAAGCAGAGAATGCTTTTTGGGAGATCAAGTCATCACTTAGTAGATATTTGATTTGATGATCTATTGTTTAGTATTTGATGCTGATAGAGATATGAGGAGTAGTACTTGTATGATGTTTATGGATTTGGTGATTTATAGTTGGTGATCAGATCACAGATTTGTTGGGAATCTTATGGTTGAGAATGTCTGTGGTATGGATATTATGAGTCCTTGGTGTTACTATTTAGGCATACCATGCCCTAGATGTTTTTATGGACTCGATGTATTTGGTATTTCTAGGGTGTTTAGATAATTTTTCATTGTTTTCATTGACGATGTTGTAATCTATTCCCGATTCGAGGTGGGTTATGTACACTATCTTCGCGTAGTTCTAGAGATGTTTGGATGGGAACATCTATATGCGAAGTTCAGTAGTGCGTATTTTGATTGTCTTCTGTGAGATTTCTGGAATACATAGTTACCGGTAGGGGTATACTGTGGATCCACAGAAAATATAAGCTGTTACCGGTGGGTAGTAGTTGAAGTCTGTACAGGAAACTCGCAACTACCTTGGTTTGGCTAGATGTTACCGGAGATTAGATTAGGGTTTCTCTAGCGTTATTATGTCGTTGACTTGACTATCTAGGAATAGTATGGAATTTTCCTAGATATATGTTTTTGAGACCAGTTTCATGAATTGAACGAAAAGCTGATAACTGCACCGTTTTAGTTTCACCTTCTTGTGTAGACGGATTGATACTCTACACAGAAGTATTGTACGAGGGGTTAGGTGCAGTTCTGAAGTAGCATGGTCGAGTAGTACTAAATTTTTCTCGATAGTTGAAAGATCATGAGATAAATTATCCGACTCATGATTTAGAATTAGCAGCCATTATTTTCACGTTGGAAATGTGGTGACATCATTTATACGGGATTCATTGTTTCCATGAGAGATTATGTGTATACCTGAGTTAGATCCGTTCCGAGAGCATGTTATGATGGATTTTGTTGTGTGATTACTCAGGGCAGGGTGAGGATATGATGCTTTGAGGTAATCATTGTTGGGTTGGTGAATTTGCTCCCTAGCTATCGATTTGTAGGATGGATTTGTTAGATCGATTAGCTGGGGTATACCGTAGAGAGATCACCGGGCTTTAGGGTATATCTCGGAATATTGTACCAGATGGAGATTTGTGAATCATATCATGGTTCCAGTAGTGTTTACAGTAGGCTGCGAGTATTGAGCTTTATTGTGATATAGCTTTCCACCTTTGGACAGATGGATAGTTTGAGTGCCCTATACAGATGTTCGGTGATCTGATGATAGTGGATTTCCGAGGTAGTTGATTTATCCCGCAGTTGGCTAGGTAGAAGTGTGGGCGTAGTGGAAGCAGAGTGAGCTCATAACCCACAGAGTCATCTCTTACGAAGGGAGATTTGTTCTTGATACTCGGATGGAACTATATGAGTATGTTGCTGGATTGTTACACTGAGATGTGGATCCCTGAGTTGAGCAGTAAATTTGGGGACCAAATTTTTATTAGTGGGGGAGAATGTAAAATACAGCGTCCAAATAGTAATTAAATAATAAGGTTATTTGATAGATAATCTTATTTGATTTTTCAGGAATTTATAGGAATTTTCTGAGAATTTTTCGGAGCCGATTAGCGTATTTTAAGGGGATCAATTATAGGATTGGGAAAAGCGCCTGTTTGGAATACCCTTTAGTGGGAGTTGATTAAGGAATGAACTTTGGGTTTAATTGAACTAACCCTAGGTATTTAATTTCTTTCCTTGATTCCCTCTTCACTCTCCCGATTCTTCCTCGCCGCGGACACCCAATCCCCCGCCGCACCTCCATCTTCCCCGAGCCCTAATCTCCCCTACGCCGAACTTCTTCTTCTCCTTTCCTCTTCCTTGCGTCGCCCCACTTTCACTGTCGTCGGCGACGTTTGAGCCACCGTCGACCAAGCTCCCTTTTCTCCCGATTTCGCCGACTGTTCTCAGCTCTGATGCGCGTCTCCGCACTTGATTGTCTTGGCGATGCTCATCCCGGCAGCAGCCGAGCCTCCTTTCCTCCTATCAACTACCCGGTCGTGCCCTAGCACCGCCCCTCTCTTGATCTAGAGACCATTGTCGCGCCGCACTACACCGATTGGCCATCATCGAGCCATCTCCGTGCCCTAGTTGCCACCCCTCCGTCTGATCCAGCACCTCTTCTTCGTCGAATTCTGGACTAGGGAGGTATACTGTCTTCTACTCTTCACTGGATGTCGGTGCCTTTTCCTCACCAGCATAGATTGATTTTCGAAGATTGGATCTCGCTACCACTTCGGAGCTTATCGCCAGCATAGCTCTACATTTCTCCATCGCCAATGTGGATCTGCTGCTGTCGTCGCTGAGGTTCTTCTCAGACCTGTGATAGCATTGGTTGGAGAATTGGTCGAGCCCTGTTTCCAAATTTCACCGCTGGCCCTTCTTCCTTCAACCGGCTGAGTTTGTGCCCTAGCTTCCTCCCTGAGCTGATGCCGAGTGTCTTTCCTAATCTAGCCACAGTCGAGCTTACCTTTGGCCATGCTCTAGCTTTAGGTTCATCACCTTTCATTTGGTTGGCTCGCTATCACAGCATACAGATTATGTCCGAGGGAGATCTGTGGATCCTCAACTGATACATTGTACTCGGGTGAGTTTTTATTTTGGAATCTGTTATATGCTTAACTAATGGTTAATTAGTAGGTTTATGGGTGGATTGTTGAAAGGGAGTAATTTAATTCGATTGATTCTGAATAACTTGGAAGATCTATTTTCTATGATAGATAGTAGTATTGGTTTGATGATGTTGTTGGAATCGAATGGTTGAAATATGTTGATTAACATTCAGTAAGTGGAATGGTTGGTGGGTTGTTAAAAATAGATTAATCGAATTCCATTGATTCTGAATAACTTAGAAACTCTAGTTTCTATGATGGATAGTTGCGTTGGATTTATGATACTTAGCTTGATAGTTGAGTTAATGAATTAATGATTAGAAGTTGGAATTCAGTTGGGATGTGTTGATTTACTAGCATTGGATTTGTTAGATGAAATGAAATTGTGATTAGTTGAATCATTAAATTGAGGATGAGATTAATCAGGTGGATGCATGATCATTATTAGTATATTATGGATTGGTTGTTTATTGATGATTGATGATAGGATTAGAATTTTAAATGAAATAATGGATTCATGATAATTAAGAAGTGGAGAAGCTCAAGGATTATGTTCGATTAGCGTTTCCCTAATTAGATTAGGGATTCTGTTTAGTTATTTAGTTTCTACTTAATTGGTTACATTATACATATTGTGATCGCAGGACTTTATTCGAGGCGAGCGTCTCGACGTGGGATTGATTTATTTTATCATGATCGACAGATTAAAGGCGGGTATTTCTTGCTTTATCTCTTTAGTATTTTGATCCTAGTGCATGAGCTTCATGTTCAGATAGTTGCTGTATCTATCTTGACTCCACTCTTATTTTTCCTGCGTTTGATACTTCCACTCAATCTTTGATATCTATACAGTCTCTCGTTGCTATTTATGATATTTGGCAGATACTATAGTACTAGGTATTGGATACCAGATACCAGACATTAGATAGTAGGTATTGGATATATGGACACCTGATACCATGTTTACCTGCTTTGATTTCTGTTTATTTACACACCTTGCTGAGTATGCTGGCTTCATGTAGCATACCTGTTTTCTGTTTATATACACATTACTGATCATGCTGACTTCATGTAGCCAGCGACCATGGCTCCCTTGTGGTTGAGACGATCGTTGGCCAGGGTCGCACACTTGGCCACTCATGGGTAGTGGTAGTTGGAGCGTGCTCCTTGTCCTGACGTGCTCCCACTCGCTCACTCATGGGTAGTGATAGCTGGAGTTGCGAGCAACAGGGACCCTCGACACAAACCTAGGTAGTTAGTTACTATACAACTGTCCCCTCGGCCACTCGAGAGTAGTAGTAGCTGGAGTGGTGTATAGTCTGTCACTGACCCGACCTCTCGACCATACAAGGGTCATGGTGCAGAGGGGTGGGTGGGAGTGACCATCCGTGTATACGCTGTTATTATTATACCTGTTGTTACTATTGCTTACTTATGCGGATGTTACTAGCTTATGCTGTTGTTGTTTATTTATGCTGTTATGCTTACATAGGTTGAGATTTATACCTGTGATATTTTTTTTAGACACTGGCTTACTTACTGTTGACCTGTATATACCTCACATGATACCATGTAGTTATGAGCAGTACTGTAGCAGGACTTTGCTACACTTTACCTTTTACTACTAGCCTAGGATATGGTTTCAGGTATGAACACTTATTATGATATCACTGTAGTATTTGCTATTTCCATACGAGACTGTATACCTTTGCATCTCTAGTTCTTTACTATACTCATGCACTATCAGTCTATTACCCGCTGAGTCTTTATACTCACCACCCCGTATATTGGTAATTTCACCAGGTAGCAGGTAAAGGATTTATGGAGTCGCTTGGATATCCTGTCCGCTAGTTCCACGTCACATCCGAGGACGACCTTACGAATTTGGTATTTCTTACGTTATTTGTATTTTGGGTTTTGTACTTGTTTATGTATTGGTGTTCTCTTGTATTTGGTTTGATATTATTGTGTTAAGCCGAGCCGGCTCGCAGTTAGTGGATTTATGTTTTGTGATCGTTGTTTGTGATTTTCGCTGTGTTGATTTTAGTTCAGCTGTGTGGGCTGATTAATATATTTTATATAACTGCGTGGTTGTGTTTATTTCTGTTCCAGCCGAGTGGGCTGATTATATAACTGCGTGGTTGTGTAGATATATTCCAGCCGTTTGTGGCTGATGTATATTGTATGTATGTATGCCTCAGATTCTAGGGGGAGTTCGCTAGCTAGAAAAAGCTAATGTAGGTGTGTTTTAAAACTGATTTCGTTTTACTTCTAATTATGGAATTCGGTTTTATAGCACCGGAAGGTAAAGAAAAATACAAGTGGATGAAAAAGGAGTAGACCGACTATGTGGAAAATGGCAAAGTAGAGTTCCATCTGGTGAGCGTCCTTCTGCCACAAGAAGTCAACTTGATCGGCAACTAAGACTCATCGAAGGAGCTTTGGGAGAAGTTCCTTGAGCTACATGAAGGGACATCCGAAGCCAAACTCGTGAGATGAGACTTACTTTGCTACTAGCTCACCAACTAGCGATTTGAAGAAGACGAAATGATTGCACACCTTCATTCAAGGATCAAGGAGCTCATTACTAAACTTTCGAATCTCGGAGAAAAGGTAAGTAACTGAGATTCGCTAAGGTACACACTTAATGCATTCCCTAGGAATACAAAATGGGCATCACTAGTAGATGCCTTCTATATCTCTAAGGACCTGGAATTATTACCTTAGAGGAATTGTTTTCAACAGTTGAAGTGCATGAATCGAGATGTGCAGGTGCAAAGGAGCCAATGCACAACATCACCCTCAAGGCATCATGAGACGAACATGAGTCGGAATCTTCTCTCGATGATGAGGAAATGGTAATGATGGTAAGACGCTTTAAAAAATTATTTAAATCAAGAAAATCTAACCATCCGCAGGGTAGAAAGAAAAGGACGATCAGATGCTACCACTGCAACGAAGAAGGGCACGTCAAAGACAACTGCCCCAAGCTAAAGAACAAGGATAAGGATAAAAGAAAGAAGTATGTCTAAACAAAATAAGTTAAAAACACTAAAAGCGACGTGGGACGATACGTCGTCCGAATCGGAAGTCGAGGCCTTCTCCGGACTTACATTAATGGAAAATCATCAACACGAGGACTACGATTCAAGCTCGTCCGAAATGAGCATCGAGAGCATCGATGAAGGGGGAGCTACATCAGAAGAAAGCAGCAGTTCAGGAGGAGCCACGAATAACGATATCGATAAGGTAAGTTAGGTACGATCTCTTTCTCTCGATAAATTATTTAAATTTGTTAAACTATTAACTAAAGATTGCTGTAAATTAGAAAAAGAAATTAGAAATTTGAAGATTATTCTAGCAAAATCTTGTCTATTAGAAGAATTTGACAAAATAAAAGTAGAAAATAAGATTTTGCAAAAAGAAATAAATAACTTAAAAATTCATGCATGCTGGAAAACTAACCTTTTGCTAGGGGGTTTAGTCTACCGAACAAGGTAAAACGTGAACCTGCAAAAATGTTAGTCATCCTGTAAAACAGAGTTAGAATAATAGCAGATAATATAAAATTTAACTTTTGATAGTCTCTGGACTATCCGGTTCCCATTTTCGGATTTCCCAGAAATTTTAGGTCAAATCGATGCATATTGTTCCCTCTTTGGGGAACACATCCTTACGTACTCCTCTCAAGAGAAATTACCGTTTGCCAAACTGGTCCTCCGGATCGTTTGGACTTTTGCTCAGTGTCTTAGACTTCAGGACTTCATGCTGAATATCCACTCCACGACCTGTCTAGACTTCCACCTGATCCGCGACCATCAGGATTTTTACCTTGAGTCCCCAACTCTAGGATTTCGTTCAAGTCCTCGACCCACCAAGACCTTGCCCAGCCTCCCGGACTAAGACTTCATTGCCTAATCGCAGCTAGGACTTTCCATAACCTAGGATTACCACCCCTAGGGTTTTCCATTTGCCTAGAATCCACTAGGATTTTTACCTACAAACACTTAGGATTTTTCTACAAGCTCATTTACACTTGTTAGATAATAAAACATCTTAACTTTTGAAACTTTTGCCATATTCAAAACATAGGTTTGATTGTCTGATGCTCCCTACACCAACAATCTTCCTCTTTTTACTTATGATAACTTGATTTAAAAGTTAAGTAAAACATATAGTAACATATAACAAAAAAAATGCAACATATAGCGAATGTTTAGAGATTCATTTATAAAGAAAAATAAGTAACCTGTTAGCTCTCCCTTAATCCCTTAACTTTCTCTCCCCCTTAACTTTTAAAAATTTTCTCCCCCTTTCACATATATCAAAAATAATTTAGGGAGGAAAAAAATGCATAATTCCAAAAATCTAATATTTTACCTTTTCAAGTACTTTGAAAAAAACTTTGTCTTTGAAAAATACTTTGGAACAAAACTCTTCTTTTTTGAAATACTAGAATTTTTGTTTTAAAAACTTTGAAAAGGAGAGTGAAAAATTTTAATATAGCTATAAACTTGTGAAAAAAGCTTTTGAACAATACTTAAGTGGTCAGAAGGAACTTGGCTAAAAATATAGTTTTTGAAACTTAGCTTTTTAAACATTTACAAAAAAAAACTTAGCCTTCTTGTAAAGCCTTAATTTTTTTTTAAAGTATACTTAAAGATTTTGAGAAAGAACTTATCTTTTTTCCTTAATAAAAAACTTAGCTAAATTCTTAATTTTGAAAAGATTTTATTTTTAAAAAATTTAGCTAAATATTTAGCTTTAAAAAGATTTTATTTTAAAAAAAACTTAACTAAATACTTAGTTTTGAAAAGATTTTCTTAGAAAAAACTTACTAAATACTAAGCTTTGAAAAGAATTTTCATATAAATTTTTGAAGAAGTATTTGGTTTTAACTTATAAACTTTCTTTTGAAATAGCACCTCACAAGAAAACTTAAAAAATTTAACTCCCTATTTCTTTCTCTCTCTTAAAAGTTTAAGTAATTTATAGGGGATAGTTAGCTTAAATAATTTAATTAATACATTGATTAATAACTACGACCCTAGAGTCTAAACATGAAAACATAAGTTTAATAATATAAAAGTAATTATTTATTTTCATGATTTTTCATCTCGCCTATTCTATGTTATCAAACATGTTCAACTTATGAGTTTATGCGAAATGAAGTTAAGTTAATTTTAGAGTTGATTTTATCTATGACTTGGAAAAATATTCATGATACTGAAGAATATTTAAGTTTGAGTTTCAAAAATAATTTAAGTTAAATTTTGAATTTAAAATGTTTGAATTTAAATTTAGATTTCAAAAATATTAAATTTTGAATTTAAATTTAGATGTCAAATATATTAACTTTTGAATTTTGAAATATTTAAGTTTAAATTTAAATTTAAATTTAAATTTAGATTTCAAAAATATTGAATTTTCAAAATACTTATGTTTGAATTTAAATTTAGATTTAAAAAAAATTAAATTTGGAATTTTAAAACACTTAAGTTTGAATTTAAATCTAGATTTTAAAAATATTGAATTTTAAAATTTGAAAATTAATTATGATTTAATATTTGAAAAACAATTAAGATTTAATTTGATTTGGTTTAAATTAGGTTAGACTAATTCTTAATTGAAAACTGAATCTATCTCACCCTTTTTATAGATTGTCAATTAAGGAATCTTATCTGTTTTGTGAGATGGTTAATTTTATCTTTAATTTTATTAATATCTATGGATTGATTTACATTAGAGTTAGCTTAAGATTTGATAGTTAGTCAATTAAATATTTATTTCAATAATTGACTTTCAACCACTTCTAGACAAAGTCTTTTAAAGAAATTGACTATTTAATTTTCTTCTTGAAAATCCTAGGTCTAACTAGTCAAATGTAGATCAAGCCTAAGTCCTTATCTATCCTAATCTAAGTATACATAAAAAATAGTAAATCAAGCATCAATCAGGTTTATCTAATGAAAATGGGCTTTCTATTGGCTCCCCCTGGATCATAGCCCCGATAAGGTCTATCAAGATAGTACATTTGATCCTTGGGGATCCAATATTGATCAAGTCTAACTTGATTTGTCAAGTTAGACTTGGGGACCCATGCTTGGACTAAGTTTCTATTTGATCTATTTACTAGAGATAAATACAATTTAAATTTGTTTTTAGCCTTATATCCAAGTCCGGATTGATTGTATATGACTCTTTGTTTTTCAAGAATTAGATCAAGATTCTTGGAACCCAAGGTGAACCGTTCCAATGTATCCTTCGATTCCTTAACTTGACTTTTCAGGATAGAATTTTCTTCCTCAAGTTATTAGACTTGAGTTGAAGTTCCAGTATGAACAGATTCAATCAAGGAGCTTGGGTTAGTCACTTCCTTAAGGGTTGTTATCTCCTTTTGAAGTGACTTGACCCGGATATTAGATTTGGCCAACTTCCTTAATAAGTATGAAACTAAATTTTATAAATCATCGACTTGAGTTCCAGTAATAAGAGAACTTACAATATTATTTGGCCTTTCAGAAATGGATATGGATATGTGGTTTCTTTCAGACTTTGTTTCTGACTCGGCTTCGGTTTCGAACTTAGACTCTATTATAGCAACATACGCTTGTACTGGTAGAGCAAGAAAGCTTACTTGCTCGTGTTCTTCATCAGGGTCTTCCGAGGATTCGGATCACGTTGCCTTCAACGCTTTCCTTCTTCCTTGCTTCTAGTTTGAGCATTCAGGCTTGTAGTGTCCCTTCTAGTTGCTGTCGTAGCATGTATCTCCATACTTGGCCTTCGAGTTCAATTGAGTCACTTTCTTCTTCTTAAGTGCTTTCCGAACTCGTTTGACTACTTCGGTGGTGATTTCATCTTCTTTTGAGTCTGATTCATTTTCAGACTCAGGTTCGGTTCGACGCTTGGCTTTTGGTTCCCTCGTTCTGTTTGTACCTACGAACAAAGCATTACCTTAGTCAATTGGTAATGCATTAGTCTATTCGTGAAGTTCAAATTTAGAAAATAATTCATCTAATATAATTTACGAAAGATCCTTAGATACGTTGTAAGCATCTATCATGGATGTCCCTAAAGTGTTCCTTGGAAAGACATTGATGCATCCTGATAATGTTGCTATTTTCCACTTTCTAACCAATTGCGTGAAGGTTGTTGAGCAGGTCTTGGATCCGAGTATGGAGTTGATTTTCCGATTCCCCTTCCTGTATTTTTATATTATATAGTTTAGTCAGAATCAGATCACGCTTACTTACCTTAGTGTCGGATGTTCCCTCATGCAGTTCGATTAGCTTCTCCCATAGTTTGTGAGAAAACTGTTTGGAAAGAGACAACTGTATCGATTCAAATTGACTCCAAGAAATTTAAAAACTAATACCACGAAAAGTTTGTTTGAATTGTGGTTTCACTGATTCGAAGTGGCCTCATTCTGATATCAATTTTAGGTTTGATGCATGCTAGAGGGGGGTGGGGGGTGAATACCACTCGTGGCTATTGCATTCGTTTAAAACAATCATAGAGTAAAACACAGTGAAATAAAGAAAGAAAACAAAAAGCAAGCGCTAACACTTTTGGTTACTTGGTTCAGAGCCTGTGATGACTCCTACTCCAAGGCCCGCGATTGTTAATCACTTTTATTGGCAATCCACTATCAGTTCAGAAAATCTTTATAAGAATATTGAATTACAACTTTACGTTAAGTAAAATATACCGACAATGTAAGATTCTGAAGAGTTGCACTTTTGGTTGTCGGAGTCGTGTCATGGAGTCGCAGAAATGTCTTTGGAGGAACACGTAAGAAAGTTCGTCAGAAGATTGATTGATCGTCGAAGTGCTGGTCGAGACTCCCTTTTATAGCCGAGCTAAACCTGATCAAGATCCACTGATCTCAGGATCAGGGGTTGACTCGACGCTTATCGGTTGACCAATATAGGTGTTCGGTTGATTAAACCTTCTGCACCTGCCTACCTTCTTGTCCAGATTTTGCCGCTTCAGATAGAACCTTCATTCGATTGACCAATCCTGCTGTTCGATCGATCGATCAATCCCGCTTTTCTCGTTGGCTTATCTGATCTGATCAACCCGGTCCGATCGAGTTAGTCCCAATCCAAAGTTCGATCAACTTAACCCAAGGTTCAATCGACCGATCCTTTGGTTAAACCCGATCAACTCGTAGAAATATGATCCTTTTTCTTGGGGTTCGGTCGACTTATTTAGAAATTCGATCGACCGAACAAGGCAAAATCTGAACCTACAAAAATGGTAATCATCCTCTAAAATAGAGTTAGAATAATAGCAGATAATATAAAATTTAACTTTTGATTGTCTCCGGACTATCCAGTTCCGACTTTCGTATTTTCCAGAAACTTTAGGTCGAATCGACGCATACTGTTCCCTCTTTAGGGAGCATATCCTCTCCTATTACTTTCAAGAGAAATTACCTTTTGCCAGACTGGTCCTACAGACCGTCTGGACTTTTGGTCAGTGTCCGAGACTTCTGGACTTCATGCTGAACGTCCTCTCCACAACTTGTCCAGACTTCCACTTGGTCCGCGACCAACAGGATTTACACCTAGAGTCCCCAACTTTAGGATTTTGTCTAATGTCCTCGACCTGCCAAGACTTCTCCTAGTCCCCAGGACCAGAACTTCATTGCCTAATCGTAGTTAGTGTTGGGACTGATATGCCCGTTAGAGGGGGGGGGGTGGGAGGGGTGAGTAGCGTTTCGTCGCACTCCTTGCGTCGTTTGCTTCATCCTGATGATGATATGCAGCGGAAATAAAATACAAGACTCACACAACGCTAGTATCCACCTCAAGATAAGGTGACTAATCCAAGGATCCACACACGACACGCTATCTCCACTATGAAACACTCCTTCTCAGTCGCAGCCGGAGGCGGAGAAGCCTCGTACAAACTCACACAATTGTAGGATCAAAAAAAATTTAAATATCTTCACAATAGCATGATATTGTCCACTTTGGGCCTATGCCCTTATGACTTTGCTCTTAGGCTCTTCCCAAAAGGCCTTATGCCAATGGAGATATCTTTCTCTTACAAACCCATGATCTTTCCCATGTGTTTTCAATGTGGGACTATGTTTGCAACCTTGCAACCCCAACAATCCCGCCCTCAAACAAAGGACCACAGGCTTCCCATGCCCGATCATCGACCCACCAGGTCTTCCTGCCCCTCGGTCCACCCGACCTACTAGGACTTCCTTGCCTAGTCCCAACTAGGACTTCCTGCCTGGTGTCTGGTCCTCTTGATCCGAACATAGGAGCCCCCACTTCCTTTGTTCAAGGTCAATATTGTACTCACATGGCTTAATTAGACCATAGCTCTTATGCACAGTTGGCGGTTAAACCTTTTGGCAGTCCGGGCTCTGATACCAATTGTACGATCGAAAAGAATTTAGATATCTCCATAATGGCATGATATTGTCCACTTTGGGCCTAGGTCCTCATGACTTTGCTCTTGGACTCTTCCCAAAAGGCCTCATGCCAATGGAGATATCTTTCTCTTATAAACCCATGATCTTTCCTATGTGTTTTCAATGTGGGACTATGTTTGCAACCTTGCAACCCCAACAACAACAACACAAACAAAAATACAAGAAGAGAGTACAAGATACAAATGAAAACACTACTTCTTCTTGCTTACTTGTTGCTTATTGTTGCCTCTTGAACCTTGAGAGAACACTCCCAAGAGCCTTTAAGAACTGGCGGTGAAGATCGGAGAAAGTCCCTGAAGATCGTTGTAAGCTCGCAAGAAAGAAATCGCAAAGATTTGAGGAGAAAATGCTCCACTAAGGCTTTAAACAGTGCTCCCAATTGATCCAATCCATCCCCAATCGATCGCCACGTCAGAACCGCTCCATCCCAGCCGTCCATCACTCGTTTCCTGCGCAACAGTCACTTCCCAATCGATCGACCAATCGATTGGGACTGTCTGAATCGATCGCCCGAATGATTCAGAGCCTTTCTGTGCTCTCGCGTCCGCGCGAGAGCTTTCGCTGCCCAATCGATCGACCAATCAATTGACAGCTCACAATCGATCACCTGATCGATTGGGAAAGCCTCTGTGCTCGCGATTTCACATCCCTACCAATCGGCCGATCGATTGGGCCTTCCCATAATCGCAGCACACTCCAATCGATCAACTGATCGATTGGACCCTGGTTCAATCGATCGCCCGATCGATTGACCAGACTTGACTCAAACTCAAGTCCAAAATCTCCAGCCCAACTCCTAGTCAACCATGACTTGTTGGGTCTCCATGCCTAGCATTTGGCCACATCCGACCAACCTCGAACTAGCCTTCTAGCCTCCTCCATCAGTCTTGAGTCCCTCAGATATCTCCCATCCTTCACGCCTTGCCTTCAGGAGCTTTCTTTGGCCTTATCCTAGTTGTCGGGTCTTCCTTGCCAAGTCATACCAAGACTTACCTTGCCAAAACCACATGCTTGGACTTACACCTTTTGCCAAGAACACACTTGGACTTTCCAATTGCCTGGCTCCTCACTAGGACTTTCTCCTTTGCTAAGATTACACTTGGATTTTCCAACTGCCTAGCTCCTCACCAGGACTTTCCACTTGCCTGGCTCCTCATCAGGACTTTCTACTACCTATCTCCTCACTAGGACTTTCTCCTTTGCCTGGCTCCTTACCAGGACTTTCTCTTGCCTAGCTCCTCACTAGGACTTTCTCCTTTGCCTAGCTCCTCACTAGGACTTTCCCGTTGCCTGGCTCCTCACCAGGACTTTCTCCTGCCTAGCTCCTCACTAGGACTTTCGAAATGCCTAACATCCAGTTAGGACTTCCCAGTCAAGTCTCCTGTCAACCTTGACCTACTTGACTTGTATTCTCATCAACCTGGTCAACCCTTTGACCATCTCCATAACCGGACAATTGCTCCAGCAATCTCCTTATATTATCAAACATCAAAACTCAAATCCTGACTCAAGCTTGACTCAACTCAAGCTTAGTCACACTGGTCAAACTTGACCTAGGGAAATTTCCCTAACAGTTAGGACTTTCCATAACCTAGGGTTATCACCTCCTAGGATCTAGGGTTACCTCCCCTTAGGATTTTTTACCTACCTAGAATCCACTAGGACTTATCTAAGAATACTTAGGGCTTTCCTGCAAACTCATTCACACATGCTAGATAACAAGACATCTTAAATTTTGAACCCTTTTCCATAATAAAAATATAGGTTTAATCATCTTGTGCTCCCTACACTAACAAACTTAACTTTAAAGTTTAAAAATTACTTGATTTTGAAAGACTTCACTTATTAAAACAACAATTAGTTTTGAAATCACTTATTTTTATAAAAGTAATACAATACTTTTGAAAAATCAGTACTTTTGAAAAGTGCTTAAGTTTGAAAAATACTTAAGTTTTAACCTCCTTTTACTCTCCTCCTTAATTAATACCTAATGCGGTGATAAGGAAGAGCCTACCTGGTACGAGTCAATTGCCACGGTGTAGGTCAAAGTCAAGACGGTCAACACTAGGGAAGCGAATGTTGAACCCCGTGGTAGTTTTGATGTGATCAACCAAGTTTATGTTAGGTCCTGCTTTGTGTTTGATCCTTGTGTCTAAGTGTGCAGGAGCTTAAGAGCGTAGAAAGTCGAGCGGAAGATGCAGCTAGAGAGAAGGACGGCACGGGAAGGGAGCCGACGGGCTCGGTGCGTCTGAAGGATGAGAGAGCTGCGGAAGAGTACACCCGGTGGGAGCGAAGAACATGCGCGGTGTTCGAGGGACGTAAAGCCGGGACGGAAGACTGCTCGAGAAGAAGGTCGGGAACTGGGTTCGGGTGAGCCCTATTCCGGATGGCCGAAATCACCCAAAGAAGTAGAACCAGAGCAAGTCAACTAGAAGTTACTTGTCAATGGTTCGGTCGACCGAACCTCCTGATCGGTCGATCGAACCCCTCTCAATCAGCAGCCAACCGCCAATGCCACGTCAGAAGCTGACCGTTGGTAAAGCTGATCGGTCGACTGAACCGAAGTTAATCCAGAGACTTAGTAGAGCAAATTGATCGGGCCAACTCAGCTGGAGTCCGTTGACCGATCGGTCGACCGAACATAAGGATCGGTCCACCGAACCAAAGCTCGATCCTCAGAGACTGCACTTGGATGGAAGACTGGGCAGGTACAGCAGGTTCGGTCGTCCGATCCCTCTCGAGTCAAACCTGATCCCGAAGATTTAGATTATGTGATAAGCTCTAGAACCCCTATATAAAGGTGGTCTCGGGTAGTTATTAATAATACAACGAATACGAACGAAATAGCAACTCTTGTACTCTCATTCTCTTAGCAACTACTGTACTGTCAAAGTGTAAAAGGCTTCTCCGCCTTCAGAGAAGGAGTTTTCTTACTACGCTTTTCTTACTGCCCTGGATTAACAACACTCTTGGTTGTAACCTGGTTAACTTCTGTCTCCTGTTATTTCTGCTGTTAATTTTATTATTGTTGCTTTATTTTAAGAGTTGAAAAGCTTTGAGGAGGGTATAATATTTATCGCAGGCAATTCACCCCCCCCTCTTGCCGAACCTCTTGATCGGTTGATCGAACCGAAGTTAATCCAGAGACTTAGTCGAGCAAATTGATCGGGCCAACTTAGCTGGAGTCCGTTGGCCGATCAGTCAACTGAATATAAGGATCGGTCGATCGAACCAAAGCTCGATCCTCAGAGACTGCACCTGGACGGAAGACTGGGCAGGTACAGCAGGTTCGGTCGACCGAACCTGGGGATCGGTCGACCGATCCCTCTCGAGTCAAACCTGATCCCGAAGGTTCAGGTTATGTGATAAGCTCTAGAACCCCTATATAAAGGAGGTCTCGGGTAGTTATTAATAATACAACGAATACGAATGAAATAGCAACTCTTGTACTCTCATTCTCTTAGCAACTACTGTACTATCAAAGTGTAAAAGACTTCTTCGCCTTCAGAGAAGGAGTTTTCGTACTGCCCTGGATTAACAACACTTTTGGTTGTAACCAGGTTAAATTCTGTCTCCTGTTATTTCTGCTGTTAATTTTATTATTGCTGCTTTATTTTAAGAGTTGAAAAGGTTTGAGGAGGGTATAATATTTATCGCAGGCAATTCACCCCCCTCTTGCCGGTCCCCGCTGCACCAACAAGTGGTATCAGAGCCCAACAACCTCAGAGGGACTAACCGCCATCTGAAGAACAAAGATTAGAACAATGGCCGACGCGAACATTCATCCCCTAAAGTTCGACGGAGATTTCGCTACATGGAAGCAAAAAATGGAGGTATTCTTTAAAATGGATTTTGATATTCTTATTACAATGAAATATGGTTTTGCAGCTCCGAAAGATAAAGAAGAAAACACGTGGAGCAAGAAAGAGGAAGCCGATTTTGTCGCCAACGGAAAGGCTGAGTTCAACCTGCTCAGCGTTCTGCCACCTCAGGAGGTAAATCGGATCGGAAGCTACGACTCCGCGAAAGATCTCTGGGAAAAATTCCTGGAGCTTCATGAAGGTACTTCCGAGGCGAAGCTAGCAAGGCGCGACATCCTCCGGACCCAGTTGACGAACCTCTGGATGAACCAAGGAGAAAAGGTAACGCAACTCCAAGCAAGGATCAAAGAGCTGATCACGCAACTAACCAATCTTGGAGAAGAAGTAACGAACCGGGACTTAATCCGGTACGCACTCAACGACTTCCCGAGAACTCCCAAGTGGGCCTCCTTAGTAGATGTGTACTACATCTCTAAGGATTTCGAGGTATGTACTCTAGAACATTTGTTTTCTACTTTTGAACTTCACGAATCTCGAGTTACATAGCCCAGTAGAGCAGAAAAGATTAGTCAGCACATCAATGTAGAAGAAGCCTAGGCGGCCAAGAAAAAGGAGGCACCCACTGAACCAGCGACTGTGTCAACCGAGTAGCCATCAGCCTCCTAAAGGGCCTTGATCGGGAGGAACTCAACCACAACATGAGCATAGGACACATGCTGTGCAGCACGTTGGGGTCGGACGCCCAAAAGCCTCCAGGGGTAAAATATGGATGCCGATGTTTTGCTTCTTCCATCAATCGGTGACTCATAATACACAGGACTACTACCTGGCTAGCAGGCCGACCCCAAGAAGGTAGTATCATCAATCACCACCGCCCGATTGGAAATATAGGCGTCGATCAACTAGACGAAGGGAAGACGAAAATATAGCGGTCGAACCATGCCGCCATCAATCTCAACGACGGAACAGTCTAAGTCCTGTTCGGGAGCAGGCTGAATGGAGATGACACTCAGCTTGAGAGGAAGAAAATAGGAGCAACGCCGCCTGGGGTGAAATAGGAATGATCGCCGGGGGGCCGACTGGCGGTGATTCTAATCGAGCGAGAAAGTTACACGCGCGGCGGTTTGAAACTCAGTAATCAGCTGCAGCAAAGAGAAGGCCGAGGGACCTAAGATCAGCTTCGGTCTGAAGGATTTAGAGGGGGTTATCCGTTCGGTAATAGCTAATTATGTTATTCACCATACCTTTGTTGACATAGGAATCTCGGTGAACATCATCTTTAGAAAAGTATTTGATCAGCTGCAAATCGACCAGAGCAATTTACTGCCCATGACGACTCAACTCTACGGGTTCACCGACAACGAAGTATTGCCGATCGGCCAACTGCGCCTGGTCGTCTCGCTCGGGGAAGAGCAGCAGAAGAGGACATGGACGACCAATTTCATTGTGGTGAATGTGTCATCAGCCTACAACGTTATTCTGGGCCGACCGACGTTGAATGAGTTCCGAGCGGTGGTATCCACTTTCTGCCAGAAAATCAAGTTCCCAGTTGGGAGACAAGGTGGGCGAGGTCAGAGGCGATCTATTGGCCGTTTGACGTTGTTACGTCGAGATGGTCAGAATGGAAACACGAACCGCTCGGAAGACACTTCGCTTGGAGGTGAACGCTATCTCGGAGAAGCCTCCTACTCTGGTCCACGATGAAAAGGAGGAAGTCCAGATCCATCCAAACCGATCGAAGGCGATGACCTTTATCGTCGCCGATCTAGAAAGTGAGAAGAAAACAGAATTGGTTGCTTGCCTTAGACGAAACTATAACGTGTTCGCCTGGTCGACACACGAATTGTCTTGCATTTTTCCGAACGTAGCTCAGCACGAGCTACATGTTCGATCAGACTCTCGGCTGGTTAAACATAACGACGATGAAACCTTGATAGAATCTGAGAAAAAAAACATAAGAATAAAAATAATTATTATGTTTAACAAATATATTTTGATAAATATCATTAATAGAATAAATCATATAATTTTATTTCATACATTCAAATAATTAAATATTTCAAAAGTTCTTAACCAAATTTATTATCATTAGTGTTGGTTTCTACTCGAAAAACCTAGAGGTTCCACTGTACAAAAAATTTGTACAAAGGTCTAAACCTTTTCCTAGCTACCATGTGTTCTT
Organism: Zingiber officinale; assembly: GCF_018446385.1. NCBI lineage: Eukaryota > Viridiplantae > Streptophyta > Magnoliopsida > Zingiberales > Zingiberaceae > Zingiber > Zingiber officinale. The sequence goes on along the minus strand of NC_055987.1, from coordinate 95,590,155 downwards.
TTAAATTAAATTTTGGATCGCCTGCGGAACTTAACACGTTTGATCCAAAACTTAATCTATTTGTTCTTTTAGGTTTTGACTTGGATCTCCTGCGGAACTTAACACGTTCGACCCAAATCACCTTAAGTTATTAATTCCATTAAATATTAATTTCCATAATCGGTTCCCAGTACTGACGTGGCGAGGCACACGGCCTTCTTGGATATGGGAGCAACCACCACCGACTAGACAAAACCTTTTATAGAAAGCTAATATTTAATTTCCTAAAATAACTTTAGGTTAACCGAAAAGAACAATCAAATCACAAGAAAAAAAAAACAAAAGAACACAACATCGAAAAACATATTCGAAATTCTAGAATCGTAAGCCTCTTGTATTTGGTATTATTTCCATAAATAACTAGTATAATGCGGAAAGAAAAATTACTAGTTATACCTTGTAGAAAAACCTCTTGATCTTCTACCGTATTCCTCTTCTAACCTCGGACGTTGTGTGGGCAACGATCTTCCGAGATGAGAAACCACCAAGCACCTTCTTCTTCTCCTAGCTAGGTTCGGCCAATCACAAAGAAGCTTCACCAAGGACGAAGAACAAAACACCAACCAAGCTCCAAGGGATACAAGCTTTCTCTCCTTCTTCTTCTTCTTCTCCAAGTAGTTCCGGCCACCACAAGAACCCCAAGCAAGAGATAAGTTTCGGCCACCACAAAAGAAGAAGAAAGAAAGAGGATGGTCGGCCACAATAATTTTCTTCAAGGATGAATAATTTCGGCCACCACCAATGCTCCAAGGGATGCTAGAGATGAGACTTGCTTTCTCTCCTTCTTCTCCTTCCTTGATCCGGCCACAAACAAAAGCTCCACCAAGAAGATAGGTTTCGGCCAACAAGAGGAGAAGAGAGAAAGGGAAGGGCCGGCCACCACACCAAGGAAAAGAGGGAGGAAAAATAATAGAGGTTGTACACCATGAAGGCACCCCTACCCCTTCTTTTATATTCCTTGGCTTTGGCAAATAAGGAAATTTATTTATAATAAAATTTCCTTAACTTTCCTTGACAACAATTAATTAAGAAAAAATTAAATAAATTTTCCTAATTAATTGTATGTGGTCGGCCACCTCATGTAGAGCAAATAGGATAATTTTAATCAACAATTAAAACTTCCTTTTTGTCTTTGGAAATTTTAAAAAATAAAATTTCCTTTTAAAATCCCTTCATGGTTGATAAAAAGAAATTTCTATAATTTTAATTTTCAACATGTGAATAATTTTTCAGAGAGAAAAAATAAAATATCTTTCCAATCTACAAATAAGGAAAGAGATCTAATCTCTTTCTTTTAATCCTTTTGTAGATCTTTTTAAAGAGAGATATTTTAATTTTAATTCTCTGTAATAAATTATATCTTCCACATAATAAAAATTAAAATTAAAATTCTTTTTAATTTAATGGGGGCCGGCCACCTAAGCTTGGGTTCAAGCTAGGGCCGGCCACCCATGAACCAAGGCTTGGCCGGCCCTAGCTTGAACCACAAGCTAGCTTGGCCGGCCCCTTTCTCATGGGTATGAAGGTGGGTATAGGTGGGTATAGTACTCTATAAATAAGAGGCTACGATAGGGACCGAGAGGAGGAATTGGTTTTGGTCTCCCGATAAAATTAAGCATCCCGTGTTCGCCCCGAACACACAACTTAATTTTATCAATAATAATTCATTCCACTAGAGAACTATTATTGAACTACCGCACCAATCCCAAATTACATTTTGGGCTCCTTCTTATCATGAGTGTGTTAGTCTCCCTGTGTTTAAGATATCGAATGCCCACTAATTAAGTGAGTTACTGACAACTCATTTAATTAATATCTTAGTCCAAGAGTAGTACCACTCAACCTTATTATCATGTCGGACTAAGTCCACCTGCAGGGTTTAACATGACAATCCTTATGAGCTCCTCTTGAGGACATTATCAACCTAGTATCTCTAGGACACAGTTTCCTTTTATAATCAACAACACACACTATAAGTGATATCATTTCCCAACTTATCGGGCTTATTGATTTATCGAACTAAATCTCACCCATTGATAAATTAAAGAAATAAATATCAAATATATGTGCTTGTTATTATATTAGGATTAAGAGCACACACTTCCATAATAACCGAGGTCTTTGTTTCTTTATAAAGTCAGTATAAAAGAAACGACCTCAAATGGTCCTACTCAATACACTCTGAGTGTACTAGTGTAATTATACAGTCAAGATAAACTGATACCTAATTACACTACGACCTTCCAATGGTTTGTTCCTTTCCATTATGGTCGTGAGCTACTGTTTATAATTTATAAGATACCGATAACATGATCCTCTGTGTGTGACACCACACACCATGTTATCTACAATATAAATTAATTGAACAACTACATTTATCATAAATGTAGACATTTGACCAATGTGATTCTTATTTCTAGATAAATGTTTATACCAAAAGCTAGGCTTTTAGTATACACTCTAACAATCTCCCACTTATACTAAAAGACTAAGCTGCTATATCTGCTGCCATACATCTGATTCCTAATCCTTCAACATGAGCATCAAAAGCTCTCGCCTTAAGGACCTCGGTGGAAAGATCTATAGGTCATCACCTGATGCAATCTAGGCAGCAACAACTTCTCCTCGTTTATACGATTTCTCGTATTGGGTGGTACTTGCGCTCTATTGTGTTTACTTGCCTTTATAGACTTATGGTTTCTTCGAGTTTGCTACTGCACCAATATTATTACAATAAATTGTAATAATCTTTGGACAAACCAGAAATCATATCTAAGTCTATCTTGAGATTATTGAGTCATTCAGCTTTTATAGCTACCTCAGAAGCTTGCCATATACTAAGCTTCTATGGTGGAGTCCAGAAAAACACCTATGCTTATCACTCTTCCATAGTTATGACTTTACCTCCTAAAGTAAACACAAAACCCCGAGGTTGACTTATTATTGTCCCTATCCGATTGGAAGTCAAAATTCATGCAACTCACAAGGACCAAATTAACTGCCTTGTAAGCTAGCATATAATCTCTAGTGCCTCTAAGGTACTTCAATATATGCTTTACTGCAGTCCACTGTCCTTGTCCAGAGTTATTTTGATATCTGCCAACTATGCCCTTGGCAAAACAGATTTCTTATCTCGTGCATAGCATTCATTAGGCTTCCGACAGCCGAAGCATAAAGAACTGCCTTTATTTCCTTTATCTCCTTTGATGTCTACAGAGACATATCTTTAGATAAAGTTACTCCATCCTGAAAAGGTAAGAAACCTTTCTTGGAGTTTTGCATGCTTTAAAACGAGCAAGGATTTTTCCGATGTATGAAGCTTGGGATAAGTAAAATATTCTTTTCTTGCGATCCCTTATTACTTTGATCTTAAGAATATATTCATTCTCCCAAGTCCTTTATATCGAATTGTTTGGACAACCATACCTTTACTTCTGACAACATTTTGATATTGTTTCCAACTACCAAAAATGTTATCTACGTATAGTACAAGAAATACCACCACGCTTCCATCACACCTTTTGTATACACAAGACTTACCCGGTTACTAAATAAATCCATAGGTCTGAATTACTTTTGATAAACCGGATGTTCCAAGACCTTGAAGCTTTGCCTCAGTCCATAGACTGATTGAGCTTTACACAAGATGCTCTTAGCCCTTTGCAATGAACCCTTCTGGTTGCTTTATATGGATGCTTTTTTCAAGACTTCCATTAAGGAATGCTGTCTTGACATCCACTTGCCAAATAGATAAAAGAATCCGGATAGACTTAAGCATGGCTACCAGTGAAAAAAGTTTCCTTTTTCATCAAGTCTTGCTTTGAAGGTTTCTACCTCCCTGTCTATCCCTCTTTTTTCCTATTATAGATCTTTACACCCAAAGGCTTTTACACCACTTGGTGGTTCTACAAGCTTCCAGATTTTATTAGAATACATATATTCTAATTCTATTATTCATTACTCTTTGCCAAGATGCTGCATATTTATCTTGGAGTGCTTCGTCATATGTCCGGAGATCAGGTTCATGTCCTTCAGGGATCGAGTTCAAAAGCTCTTCCAAAACATGAATCTTTTAAGGTTGCTTAACAACCCTCCCACTACGACAAGGTATTTTCTGCAATTGTGTATCATTTGTGATACGTGTTGCAGTTTTCTTGTGGTATCTCATCTTGTACAGTTGGTACTAGATTAGACATGTCTTTTATTATTTCCTTAAGAACAAATTTACTTATGAGCACGTGGTTCATTATATAGTCCTTTTAAAATCAGTCATTGATGCTAACAATGACCTTCTGATTTTTAAGACTATAAACCTACTTTTGTTTATCTAGGATAACTTATAAACAAGTGAACTCCTATCCAACTTATTATTATCTCTCTTTAACATATGTGCTGGATTTCCCGAATCCGAATATACTTCAAAATAGGCTTACGCCTATTCAGCAATTCTACATGAGTAGAGAGTTCTAACTTGGAAGGTACTATGTTCACTTTCATTTTCAGAGTTTTATCCTTAAAACAAATTTGGTAATTTTCTAAATAACTCATCATCTATCTAATTATTCCATAAGAGTCCTTTACCTTCTTTGTACTACACCATTCTGTTGGGGTGTACCAGATGCAGTTAGTTGGGATTGAAATCCAACTACTGATAAGTGACTCCTAAAATCTCTCAAGAGATACTTGCCACTACGATCTTCCATAGTGACTTTTTACTTTAACATTTCTCCACATCAACCTTGTACTCTTTGAACTAATCAAAGTACTTAGTCTTGCGGTACATTAAGTAAATTTATTTGTATCTTGAATAGTTGTCTATAAAATAGACAAAATATTCAATACTACCTCTTGTCTGGATAGTCATAGGATCACACAAATCAGAATGAACCGATTTCAACATATCTTTGACTCCATACCCCTTGGACTTAAAAGCTTCTTGGTTATTTTCCTTCCAAGTAAGACTCGCAGGTTGGAAATATTTCCACTACCAATGAACCCAAAAGTTCATTAGCTACCAATGAATCCTACTCAAGTATAACCTAGCTTTTAGATGCCAAAAATATAATTGGTTCATTTCCGAAGGTTGCTTTCTCTTAAAATTAGAAGATGTGTTACTAATTTCCATTTGTTGCATCGTGGGAGTTATTGGATTATAAATTGTCAACCATCATACCAGAATAGATAACTTTCCTATTTTTCTTGATAACAACTTTATTATCAAAATAGACACAATATCTATAATAGTTTAGAAACTGAAATCAGGTTCTTTCTAAACTTGGTACGTAAAGACAATTACTTAAAATCCAAATTTTATTCTTATCAAAGATAAACATCTCCCACTGCAACAGCTACCACTTTTACAGTAGTGCCCATGTGGATGGTGATTTACCTTTCATTTAGTTGTCGGGTTTCCTGGAACCCTGCAATGAATTGCAGACATGATTAATGGCATCTTGTATCTACACTCCAGGTTCTGGTAGATAACACCACTAGACATGTTTCAACTAATGAATTAAATACACCTAAATTGTTCTTAGTTCTAAGAAGACAGTCTACCTTAATGTCCAAGTCCTATTTCCAATCATTACAATTGGGACTACTAAGTCTTTTTCTATAGTATGACTACTAGGGATTGACAAACATCCTAAGAATCACAAAAATATTTGGTCAAGATCAACTCCTTAAAATCTCCATGAATTTTGTGTATACAAAATCGAAGAGGAGATTTTATTCATTAATTTTATTATCTCGTCAACTTTAGTTTATGACGAATAAAATTAATAGTTGATCTATCTTTGATCAAATATTTGGTCAAAACTCTTTGAATTTAAAATAACATTGATTCCTCAAACAATATTATTTAAATTCACCAACACCTCAAACACCGTGAATTTTGCATGTCACGTTAGTGTGGACGTATACAAATTCATCATTTGTAAGAGGAGGGTTTTACCCATTGACTATCTTGTCAATATAACTTTTTGACAAATAAAATTACCTCAAACACCATGAATCTTGTATGCCACGTTAGTGTGAACGTATACAAATTCAAACATTTGTAAGAGGGGTTTATTAATTTTATTATATTGCCAATCTAGTTTTATGACAAATCAATAGTTGGTTTCCCTTTGGTCACACAAGTGATAGTAGTGACTCCGTTGGGGATGATACTATTAAATGTGTCTAAGTGTATACCATTACTTGACACTAAGTCCATTAATAAGATTATGCCCCTTCCGTTGGGGAAGATCACACGCTTTTAATTAACTTCCTATAGTCATCCACAATTGGAAGTCTGTTCTAGTGATCCACAAACAAGCTCATCCGTTATGGAGGAAGGCACTCAGAGCCAACGCGCAAGCTTGTTTGCATCACTTACAAACCAGTAATGGAGACCATGGGATTTACTTAAAAATCCCTCTCCCACTTAGTTATTTATAAATGAGGAATTTTAACTATGCTAGCCTACTAAATATGTAAACCAACATGCACACACAGCACAATATAAAAGCAATAAAGAGAAAATCTAATTTTCAACTATTATGGCTTTTATCTCTAGTTGTCCTCCGTGTGTTGTCATCCCAAGCTGCTGCCATATTTGTCCACCGCCACCGGGTCTAGCTGTCGCATCCATCTTGCTCCTAGTTCCACTGCGCCTCTGGTCCTTAGAAGGTTCCACGCTTTGCAAGATTTGATCTGCGACATAAATAGAATTTTACATTTTTGATCCTATATTCCATAAAAGGAATGTACATGTATCTAGATCAAAAATAAAATCCTAATAAAACTAAATACAGCTCCTGCTGTATTTTATAATACAATCATGCACACACATATAAATGCCCTTGACATGTTCAAGGGTCCAATCACACACATAATAACTAAAAGCCATAATAGATGGATCCTGCATCCACAAAGTTAGCACATCCTACTATTATCCTGCCTAAATTATGTATGACATGTACATAATTAAACTAATACCAAATACACAGAGGCAAAACCCTAGCTCTGATACCAATTGTTGGTTGCTACTAGGAAAACCTAGAGGTTCCACTGTACAAAAATTTTGTACAAAGGTCTGAACCTTTTCCTAGCTACCATGTGTTCTTTTAAATTAAATTTTGGATCGCCTGCGGAACTTAACACGTTTGATCCAAAACTTAATCTATTTGTTCTTTTAGGTTTTGACTTGAATCTCCTGCGGAACTTAACACGTTCGACCCAAATCACCTTAAGTTATTAATTCCATTAAATATTAATTTCCATAATCGGTTCCCAATACTGACGTGGCGAGGCACACGGCCTTCTTGGATATGGGAGCAACCACCACCGACTAGACAAAACCTTTTATAGAAAGCTAATATTTAATTTCCTAAAATAACTTTAGGTTAACCGAAAAGAACAATCAAATCACAAGAAAAAAAAACAAAAGAACACAACATCGAAAAACATATTCGAAATTCTAGAATCGTAAGCCTCTTGTATTTGGTATTATTTCCATAAATAACTAGTATAATGCGGAAAGAAAAATTACTAGTTATACCTTGTAGAAAAACCTCTTGATCTTCTACCGTATTCCTCTTCTAACTTCGGACGTTGTGTGGGCAACGATCTTCCGAGATGAGAAACCACCAAGCACCTTCTTCTTCTCCTAGCTAGGTTCGGCCAATCACAAAGAAGCTTCACCAAGGACGAAGAACAAAACACCAACCAAGCTCCAAGGGATACAAGCTTTCTCTCCTTCTTCTTCTTCTTCTCCAAGTAGTATCCGGCCACCACAAGAACTCCAAACAAGAGATAAGTTTCGGCCACCACAAAAGAAGAAGAAAGAAAGAGGATGGCCGGCCACAATAATTTTCTTCAAGGATGAATAATTTCGGCCACCACCAATGCTCCAAGGGATGCTATTGATGAGACTTGCTTTCTCTCCTTCTTCTCCTTCCTTGATCCGGCCACAAACAAAAGCTCCACCAAGAAGATAGGTTTCGGCCAACAAGAGGAGAAGAGAGAAAGGGAAGGGCCGGCCACCACACCAAGGAAAAGAGGGAGGAAAAATAATAGAGGTTGTACACCATGAAGGCACCTCTACCCCTTCTTTTATATTCCTTGGCTTTGGCAAATAAGGAAATTTATTTATAATAAAATTTCCTTAACTTTCCTTAACAACAATTAATTAAGAAAAAATTAAATAAATTTTCCTAATTAATTGTATGTGGCCGGCCACCTCATGTAGAGCAAATAGGATAATTTTAATCAACAATTAAAACTTCCTTTTTTGTCTTTGGAAATTTTAAAAAATAAAATTTCCTTTTAAAATTCCTTCATGGTTGATAAAAATAAATTTCTATAATTTTAATTTTCAACATGTGAATAATTTTTCAGAGAGAAAAAATAAAATATCTTTCCAATCTACAAATAAGGAAAGAGATCTAATCTCTTTCTTTTAATCCTTTTGTAGATCTTTTTAAAGAGAGATATTTTAATTTTAATTCTCTGTAATAAATTATATCTTCCACATAATAAAAATTAAAATTAAAATTCTTTTTAATTTAATGGGGGCCGGCCACCTAAGCTTGGGTTCAAGCTAGGGCCGGCCACCCATGAACCAAGGCTTGGCCGACCCTAGCTTGAACCACAAGCTAGCTTGGCCGGACCCTTTCTCATGGGTATGAAGGTGGGTATAGGTGGGTATAGTACTTTATAAATAAGAGGCTACGATAGGGACCGAGAGGAGGAATTGGTTTTGGTCTCCCGATAAAATTAAGCATCCCGTGTTCGCCCCGAACACACAACTTAATTTTATCAATAATAATTCATTCCACTAGAGAACTATTATTGAACTACCGCACCAATCCCAAATTATATTTTTGGGCTCCTTCTTATTATGAGTGTGTTAGTCTCCCTGTGTTTAAGATATCGAATGTCCACTAATTAAGTGAGTTACTGACAACTCATTTAATTAATATCTTAGTCCAAGAGTAGTACCACTCAACCTTATTATCATGTCGAACTAAGTCCACCTGCAGGGTTTAACATGACAATCCTTATGAGCTCCTCTTGAGGACATTATCAACCTAGTATCTCTAGGACACAGTTTCCTTTTATAATCAACAACACACACTATAAGTGATACCATTTCCCAACTTATCGGGCTTATTGATTTATCGAACTAAATCTCACTCATTGATAAATTAAAGAAATAAATATCAAATATATGTGCTTGTTATTATATTAGGATTAAGAGCACACACTTCCATAATAACCGAGGTCTTTGTTTCTTTATAAAGTCAGTATAAAAGAAACGACCTCAAATGGTCCTACTCAATACACTCTGAGTACACTCTGAGTGTACTAGTGTAATTATACAGTCAAGATAAACTGATACCTAATTACACTACGACCTTCCAATGGTTTGTTCCTTTCCATTATGGTCGTGAGCTACTGTTTATAATTTATAAGATACTGATAACATGATCCTCTGTGTGTGACACCACACACTATGTTATCTGCAATATAAATTAATTGAACAACTACATTTATCATAAATATAGACATTTGACCAATGTGATTCTTATTTCTAGGTAAATGTTTATACCAAAAGCTAGGCTTTTAGTATACACTCTAACTATTAGGAGTTTTAGGGTTGATAAAAACTTGAATTTTCATGGCTAATAATATAATAGAAAAACAAAAATAGGTACCTTGAGAGATCATTGCGAGATGGGGGAGATCATCGCTAGAAAATTATTGATTAGCGACTGAAAATAGTAAAATTTTGTCACTAATTTAACGATAGAAATTCACTAAATTAATATCCAAAAATATGTACAAAATTATAAAATCAACCAATCAAAATATATAAATAACTACATCCAAATTCATATAATTACAATATCAACACCGATCCAAATCCTCGGGACCCCGCATGACGGGAGCTTCATGCACTAGACTGTCCTTTTTATCTAAAACATGAATTTCAATATATATATATATATATATATATATATATATACCCTAAACCCTATAAGAAGACATGAAATCTTGCATCTCTACTACTACTTTGATTTGGTCTTCCATCGACTATTTTATTGTCATGACTCAATTCTTGATTATACTTCCTCAATGCTTACACTTCAGTAGAAGAACTCGGACAACCCCTGACCTAGGAGTACATAATACATAATCAATTAAACTGTGATATTAATAATATAAAAATTCATAAATTGTAAAAATAGAAAGAAATGTCTCACTAATGATGTTTATCTAGGATAATACGGAGCAAACAAAGGGTTAAATGGAGTTGGTTAGTCCAGATTGGTGTTGAGAAAGAGAAAATATCTTTCCCTCACCAAACACATGAAGATAATATTTTAATATCACATCCAATTAATGACAGAAGAAATATCTCAAAAAAATTTACCTACACCATAGTGTTGTTTAATATAATCGACCAGCCAAAGTATAAGTAAATTTACTAATTGCATAGTATCAATATCGGTTAATTAAGAAGACATGAATTACAACGCACAAAGTTTGTGGTTAACACTCTGTTTAATGTGTTCTTTCATCTTCGTAAATTCCTCCCAATCCTTTTTTCCATCTCCTCTTTCCCCATGAATTTCTCTCATCTTTCACTTTATATCCATTATGTTGCAGAATTGTATTTACTTATAAAAGTGATACCATTGAGCATTCACAATGGAAATTGAAGATAGAGTGATGGATGACAATTGTTTATGTGAGATAATTGCTCCTACAACTTAGGAGCAAAGAATGAGCTCAACCAACTTTGCTACAGATTTGCTACATCATTGGATATAAAACAACCTGAACATAAAGATTATAATTTAACAAGACTCATAATATGTCATTCTACATTTAAATACTTACAAGAAAGCACCTCTATAAGATGACAAATTAAGTCATAGTAAATTGCTACATCTGGCTTGATTCAGAGCGACTTCTCTTGAATAAAAGAAAAATAGATTATATGCTCTGATTACATAAAATTACAATCAGAGCAGATTTGATCTATATAATTAAGATGCATAAAATCCCCAACTATGAAGTGCAATTTGTTAATTTCTTTGCTTTTGTGGATAAGTATTTGGCTGTCTTAGTTTAGTAACTGATTTCTTGTTATAAGACGACTACCTTGTGGGAACCTATAGCCATTATCTTCTCTGCCATGCTGAAGAAACAGTCAGTTAGCTCATCGCTGTAGATAAAATATCAGTTGCCAAGAGGACCGTAACACTTTCAACCTCGCCGATCTCCTCAAAGCTCCGCAGGTATCTTTTATTCGGGGACCTAGAGTAGTCAAGAGAATGTATAATTGTGGCAAGGTAATGAAGAACAACAACTAAAACTTTTAATGAATAGTCTTAATTTCAGCAAGACAGAGAGAATGAACTCACTCCTTATTTTTTAGCCATAGTTGTTTTATCATTTTTATTATAACAAAGAGTAAGTACCAGAAAAAAATAATTATTGTATATGACGTTTCCTTTTTGTTTCTTAGAGTAATGAGTTATGAACAACCTTTCAAATAATTATCATCCTCAAACAAGGTGCATAGGCAATTATGATTTTTTACATCTTACTGTTATTTATCCTCCAAACAAATTGGGTGAAACATATTAAATTCATCATGTTTACTTACTTGTATATGTTCAGAATTCGCCGGGCAATTATCACATTACATATTGCTTCAAGATGACAACTTTAGACAAAGGATGATAATTCTTCTGGTCAAATAATGTAGATGGCCAAGCCATCAATTAACAAACTTGTTGTCGTGCGCTCACTCTTTGGATCATTGGTGAAGGGGATGAGGAGACCTGAGATTCATTCAAAGAGAGGGTTAATTTGATTGGCCGTGGGACGGATCTTGGCCACACTCCAATCCTCAAGTTAAGGTTGTTCGAGGTGATATGCAAAATAGAAATGGTGATGGAGAAGAAGAGTAGAACCTCGTGGAGTTGAAGAGAATTCAGAATCCCCTTTTATTATCTTCGTGAGTGTATGTATAGTTGTCCGGAAAACATCTCCACATCAACTAAAATATCATCATCGCGGGAACCAATGAGGGGACTAGATCTGGCAACCGATGGTTGTCTCTCCATCCATCCAACACCATGTGTCAGTAGGGATATCTAAGAGATCAGATCTAATAACCTTGTAATTGTTCCTCCATTCTCAGGATACATGTGTCGTAGAATATTCGCAGTAAGGGTTAGTAAGCCTGTATCGGGCATAGACCTGTCTTAAAGATGAAAAATGTGATATTGATGTGGAGTGACCTTAGGAATATACGAAGCCAGGATCTGACACGGAGAAAATGTCAGGATCTACCTTTGAGGGAGAGTGTCAGCGACTGGGGCCAAGACAGAGATGAAGCTAGTGATCATAGCAGGGACCGAGAGAGAATCTATTGCTGAGACTAATCAAGACTAAGAAAAAGTCCGAGACCGAGGGATTTTGAGATTGAGACTGAGAGGGAGTCTAAGATAGAGGAAGTCTATAGCTTAGATTGAGAATAATAAGAAGTTTGAGAGGCATCCGAGAATGAGAGAAAATTTGAGATTGAGAGAGAGTTTGAGACCGAGATGTACTAGGGTCGGGAGTTGAGACAGGAGTTGAGACCGAGATATGATCGATGATTTGCCCTTTAATCAGACTTGCATGATGAGCACCCTAAGTTGGTTAAACCAGGTCTAAGTCACATCTGAGTTGAATTAACTTTTCTTGGATCACGTTTGACCCATCTTAATTTTGACTGATAGATCAGCACGACTCTTGACCCACGGGACACGTAGGAACCGACGGAGATCGTGTGGGCGCATCAATAATGATACAACAAAACTTTTTTGTTTTATCTGAATTATATGGACAATGATATCATCGATCAATTGACTTGGTAAAGTAAAACTCTGATCAGCTTTCATGGTTTGAATCGACCATTTTAGATCGGGTCAGTTGGAAACGATCAAGTCGGTTTGAACACGACCTATTGATTGATAAAATAATTTTGTTTGATCTAATTATGCGAATTATATTCATGCAAGATACATGTACATATCTTAATAGTGTTTTATATCGTTATATTATTTCCTATTATCATTGCACTGGCTTATTTATTTAATTAATGAATATCGTTGTCCTAATCCACAACCAATTTTGTGTTGATTTAAAAAGAAAGATTTGAAATTTAAAATTATGATCTCTTATTCAGGAAGGAAATAGTTAACATATATATAAGATTGAAAGAAATATTACAATTTGAAACTATGAAAGGAAACATGTTGGCGTTCCATTAATTGACGGGATTCGTTGTGATTCTTTTCCAAATTCAACAATAATTTAATTTGTATAAATTGATGGAGAGCGATTAATATAGATTAGCAGTTGATTAAAAGACCGCCATGGGGAGGAAGAAGGTGAAGCTCGCATGGATCACCAATGATGCCACGAGACGCACCACCTTCGAGAAGCGGAAGAAGGGCCTGGTGAAGAAGGTGAGCGAGCTGGCCACGCTCTGCGGCGTCGAGGCGTGCCTGGTCGTCTACGGGCCTCAGGATGCGGCGGAGGCGGAGCCGGAGGTGTGGCCGTCGCCGGCGGAGACAGCTCGCGTGGCCACGCGCTTCAATAGCATGCCGGAGATGTACCGGTGGCGCAAGATGACCGACCAGGAGGACTTCCTCCGGCAGCGCGTCGCCAAGCTGCAGGACCAACTCCGCCGCCAGGATCGCGAGAGCAGGGAGCTCGAAGTCAGCCTCTTCGCCCACGAGATTATGGCCGGCGGGCGGATCCTGGACGACGCTGACCTAAATGACGCGATGGGACTGGTGCAGATGATAGACATGAAGCTGAAGCTGGTGCAGAACAGGATAGCAGGGCCGTCTCAAGTCTATTTATGGTGCTAGGTAGAATAAAAATTAGATCTTTGATACTATTTTAAATAAATCATTTCACCCTTTTTCATACAAATTTGGGAAGGTTTAATTTTTTTAACAAAATAAAATATTAATTTAAAGAATATTTTTTATATAAAATTTAATTTTCTTCCTTTTTGAAATATAAAATTATTAATTAAATTTTTATATTCAAATTTAGATAACTTAATTTTTATATTCAAATTTGGATAGCTTAAACATAAGTCTTTATGACTTATGCCTAAAGTCGACCACGAGTAAATTGAGCAGACGATGTCCTTCAAGAATCCCACTCTCTTTGATGTGTCTATTTGCTCTTATATATTATGCATTGGCGCCGTCTAAGAAAAACGAGAGAAGACGTTGAGATAAAATCTTGGATTTTAATACTCTTCCAGAAGATTAAATTTTAAGACTAGAGCTTCGTTGTCTGTATGACTTCTATTATTTTTGCATGTTATTAATGATAGATAATATTTCTGGAAAATTCTGGAGATGGAGCCGTGAGAGGGTGTTTGAACGGAAAATTTAATCACCAACAGAAAGTATCCTTCCACATTTATTACCGCATCACAAGTGGAAATCTCACGTCGTTGAAATTTTCTTACCGCTGTCCTTGTCGTGGCGCAGCCGAATCCACTGAAAATAACAAAACATGAGTTAGCCAACCTCTTTCTCGGACTGTACACTTGCTCTTTATAAATGTGAGATACATCAATTGTGGTAAAAAATGAATACGCTTGTCTTCAATACTCCCGCCAACTCATCCCAAGACCAACACGAATGTGAGAAACACTAAGACATCGTGGAGAGATGAGAAAGACATCGTGGAGACGAATCAAGATTCATGCTATTGGCAACAGCAAAGAGAAAGCTGAATGATCCGAAATCAACTTCAACCCTAAAAACTTAGAGGGAAAAGAGATCTCTTACGACGATGCACTGATCATCCAAGCAATAATTGCCAATTATACAATCCATCGAACTTTTGTTGATATAGGGAGTTCAGTGAATATCATTTATAAAAAGGCATTCGATCAGTTGCAAATCAACCAGAGCGAACTGCTGCCGATGATGACTCCGCTCTACGATTTCACGGGTAACGAAGTGTTGCCGATCGTCCAGACCAAGCTATCCATTTCACTTGGCGAAGAGCTCCTAAAGAGGACAAGGACCACAAACTTCGTTGTGGTAGACGCACCGTCAGTGAATATCATTTATAAAAAGGCATTCGATCAGTTGCAAATCGACTAGAGCGAACTGCTGCCGATGATGACTCCGCTCTACGATTTCACGGGTAACGAAGTGTTGCCGATCGTCCAGACCAAGCTATCCATTTCACTTGGCGAAGAGCCCCTGAAGAGGACAAGGACCACAAATTTCGTTGTGGTAGACGCACCGTCAGGATACAACGTTATATTAGGCCGACCAGCCTTTAATGAGTTCCAAGCAGTGGTGTTCACCTACTGCCAAAAGATTAAGTTCCCGGTGGATGACAAGGTGGGAGGAGTCAAAGGTGACCAATTGGCCATTCGACGATGCTACATTGAGATGGTCAGATCAGAAGCAAGGACCGCTCAGAAAAACCCGCGCCTGGAGGTGAACACCATCATTGAGAAGCCCCCTGCGAGGGTTTATGAAGAAAACGAAGAATTCTAGATTCACCCGGACCAATTAGATGCGACCACCATCTTTGTCGCCGATCTGGAGAGCGAGAAAAAGGCCAAGATGACTGCATGCATCGGCCGGAATCATGACGTGTTCACCTGGTCGACCCACCAGCTCCTTGAGATCTCGTCGAGCATTGCTCAGCACGAGCTTCATATCTGATCAGATTCTCAGCCCGTGAAGCAGCGGAAAAGGGATTTCAGCGCGGAGCAGAATCTGATCATCCGGGCATAAATAGAGAAATTACTAGATGCCGAACACATCCGGGAAGTCCAGTTCCTGAGTTGGCTCTAATGTGGAACTGGTCTCCAAGCCAGGTAACAAATGATGGGTGTGAATTGACTTTCGAGACCTGAATAAGGCGTGCCCGAAGGATTTCTATCCGTTACCCCGGATAGACCAAATGGTGGACTCTACGACGGGCTATAAGCTAATCTGTATGCTAAACGTAAATTAAGGCTACCACCAAGTGTCGCTTACCAAAGAAGATCAGGAAAAGGTTATGTTGGAACCCCAAGGTTATTTTGATGTGATCAACCAAGTTAGGTTAGGTCCTGTGGTGTTTTAACCTTGTGTCAAAGTGTGCAGGAGCTTAGGAACACAAGAAGTCGAGCAAAAGATGCAGCTAACGAGAAGAATGACACGGGAGAGAGCCGACATGTTCGGTGCGTCTAATGGACGAGGTACTGCGGAAGAGTATGCAGGCGGACGAGAAGGAAGCGCGCGGCGTTTCCGAGGGACGAGAAGCCGGAGCAGAAGGTTGCTCGAGAAGGCTGAAATTGGGTTCAAGTGAACCTTATTTCGGTTGACTGAAATCACCCAAGCGAGCGGAACCGGAGCGAACGACCCGGACCGAGGCGAGCTGAACCGGAGCAGAAGGTCCGGACCTAAATGGTCAACAAGGTTGACTTTGAGGTCCCGACGTCCGGATCCATTCAGGGCGCCCGAAACCCTTTCAGTGCCCGGAATGTGACTTTGACAGGATCACGTTTGACCGTGAACCGTTACGAAGGGGATAAAACTTTATCCCCCTCCAGGCGCCCCGACCAAGGATATAAATACAATATTAGTCCAGAAGTTTTTCAATCAACAAGCAATTGTAATACAACACTAGTGCTCTCTTCATTGTTAGTTTAACTTCTCATTTTGTGCTTTCACTGCTGTATGAGGCTTCTATGCCTGAAGGAGATACTTGGTGCATTTACTTCCTTGGATTAACAACCTCCTCGGTTGTAACCAAGTAAAACCTTTGAGCATCTTCTTTTAGCTTATTCTTTTATTTCAATTTATGTAAGTGTTCTTTTAAAAGTCCGAGAAGAGTATTTGTTTTTATATTGTGTAAGGCTATTCAATCCGCCTTCTAGCCGGCCACTAAGGCCCCAACAAGTGGTATTAGAGCCAGGATGTTTCAGGAGGACTAACCATCGATCGAATCAAAGACGATGGCCGGACCAAGCATATACTCGCCGAAGTTCGAGGGGGAGTTCGCTAGCTGGAAAAAGCGAATGTAGGTGTATTTTAAAACTGATTTCGATTTACTTCTAATTATGGAATTCGATTTTATAGCACCGGAAGGTAAAGAAAAATACAAGTGGATGAAAAAGGAGCAGACCGACTATGTGGCAAATGGCAAAGTAGAGTTTCATCTGCTGAGCGTCCTTCTGCCACAAGAAGTCAACCTGATAGACAACTACGACTCATCAAATGAGCTTTGGGAGAAGTTCCTTGAGCTACATGAAGGGACATCTGAAGCCAAACTCGTGAGATCAGACTTACTTTGCAACTAGCTCACCAACTAGCGATTTGAAGAAGACGAAACGATTGCACACCTTCATTCAAGGATCAAGGAGCTCATCACTGAACTTTCGAATCTCGGAGAAAAGGTAAGTAACTGAGATTCGCTAAGGTACACACTTAATGCATTCCCTAGGAATACAAAATGGGCATCACTAGTAGATGTCTTCTATATCTCTAAGGACTTGGAATTATTACCTTAGAGGAATTGTTTTCAACAGTTGAAGTGCATGAATCGAGATGTGCAGGTGCAAAGGAGCCAATGCACAACATCGCTCTCAAGGCATCATGAGATGAACATGAGTCAGAATCTTCTTTCGATGATGAGGAAATGGTAATGATGATAAGACGCTTTAATAAATTATTTAAATCAAGAAAATCTAACCATCCGCAGGGTAGAAAGAAAAGGATGATCAGATGCTACCACTGCAACGAAGAAGGGCTCGTCAAAGACAACTGGCACAAGCTAATGAACAAGGATAAGGATAAAAGAAAGAAGTATGTCTAAACAAATAAGTTAAAAACACTAAAAGCGACGTGGGACGATACGTCGTCCGAATCGGAAGTCGAGGCCTTCTCCGGACTTACATTAATGGAAAATCATCAAGACGAGGACTACGATTCAAGGTCGCCCGAAATGAGCATCGAGAGCATCGACGAAGGGGGAGTTACATAAGAAGAAAGCAGCAGTTCAGGGGGAGCCACGAATAACGTGATCGATAAGGTAAGTTAGGTACGATCTCTTTCTCTCGATAAATTATTTAAATTTGTTAAACTATTAACTAAAGATTGCTGCAAATTAGAAAAAGAAATTAGAAATTTGAAGATTATTCTAGCAAAATCTTGTCTATTATAAGAATTTGACAAAATAAAAGTAGAAAATAAGATTTTGCAAAAAGAAATAAATAACTTAAAAATTCATGCATGCTGGAAATATGATCCTTTTGCTAAGGGGTTTAGTCTACCGAACAAGGTAAAACCTGAACCTACAAAAATGTTAGTCATCCTGTAAAACAGAGTTAGAATAATAGCAGATAATATAAAATTTAACTTTTGATAGTCTCTGGACTATCCGGTTCTGATTTTCAGATTTCCTAGAAACTTTAGGTCAAATCGATGCATACTGTTCCCTCTTTGGGGAACACATCCTTACATACTCCTCTCAAGAGAAATTACCTTTTGCCAAATTGGTCCTCCGGACCGTTTGGAGTTTTGCTCAGTGTCTGAGACTTCAGGACTTCATGCTGAACGCCCACTCCACGACCTGTCTAGACTTCCACCTGGTCCGCGACCATCGGGATGTTTACCTTGAGTCCCCAACTCTAGGATTTCGTTCAAGTCCTCAACCCACCAAGACCTTGTCCAGCCTCCCGGACTAGGACTTCATTGCCTAATCGCAGCTAGGACTTTCCATTTGCCTAGAATCCACTAGGATTTTTACCTACAAACACTTAGGATTTTTCTACAAGCTCATTTACACTTGTTAGATAATAAAACATCGTAACTTTTGAAACTTTTGCCATAATCAAAACATAGGTTTGATTGTCTGATGCTCCTTACACCAACAATCTTCCTCTTTTTACTTATGATAACTTGATTTAAAAGTTAAGTAAAACATATGGCAACATATAGCAAAAAAAATGCAACATATAGCGAAAGTTTACAGATTCATTTATAAAGAAAAAGAAGTAACTTGTTAGCTCTCCCTTAATCCCTTAACTTTCTCTCCCCCTTAACTTTTGAAAATTTTCTCCCCCTTTCACATATATCAAAAATAATTTAGGGAGGAAAAAATGCATAATTCCAAAAATCTAATATTTTACCTTTTCAAGTACTTTGAAAAAACTTTGTCTTTGAAAAATACTTTGGAACAAAACTCTTCTTTTTTGAGATACTAGAATTTTTGTTTTAAAAACTTTGAAAAGGGGAGTGAAAAATTTTAATATAGCTATAAACTTGTGAAAAAAGCTTTTGAACAATACTTAAGTGGTCAGAAGAAACTTGGCTAAAAATATAGTTTTTGAAACTTAGCTTTTTAAAAATTTACAAAAAAAAACTTAGCCTTCTTGTAAAGCCTTAATTTTTTTTTAAAGTATACTTAAAGATTTTGAGAAAGAACTTATCTTTTTTCCTTAATAAAAAACTTAGCTAAATTCTTAATTTTGAAAAGATTTTCTTTTTAAAAAATTTAGCTAAATATTTAGCTTTAAAAAGATTTTATTTTAAAAAAAAACTTAACTAAATACTTAGTTTTGAAAAGATTTTCTTAGAAAAAACTTACTAAATACTTAGCTTTGAAAAATATTTTCATATAAATTTTTGAAGAAGTATTTGATTTTAACTTAAAAACTTTCTTTTGAAATAGCACCTCACAAGAAAACTTAAAAAATTTAACTCCCTATTTCTTTCTCTCTCTTAAAAGTTTAAGTAATTTATAGGGGATAGTTAGCTTAAATAATTTAATTAATACATTGATTAATAACTATGACCTTAGAGTCTAAACATGAAAACATAAGTTTAATAATATAAAAGTAATTATTTATTTTCATGATTTTTCATCTCGCCTATTCTATGTTATCAAACATTTTCAACTTATGAGTTTATGTGAAATGAAGTTAATTTAATTTTAGAGTTGATTTTATCTATGACTTGGAAAAATATTTATGATATTGAAGAATATTTAAGTTTGAGTTTCAAAAATAACTTAAGTTAAATTTTGAATTTAAAATGTTTGAATTTAAATTTAGATTTCAAAAATATTAAATTTTGAATTTAAATTTAGATGTCAAATATATTAACTTTTGAATTTTGAAATATTTAAGTTTAAATTTAAATTTATATTTCAAAAATATTGAATTTTCAAAATACTTATGTTTGAATTTAAATTTAGATTTAAAAAAAATTAAATTTGGAATTTTAAAACACTTAAGTTTGAATTTAAATCTAGATTTTAAAAATATTGAATTTTAAATTTTGAAAATTAATTATAATTTAATATTTGAAAAACAATTAAGATTTAATTTGATTTGGTTTAAATTAGGTTAGACTAATTCTTAATTGAAAACTGAATCTATCTCACCCTTTTTATATATTGTCAATTAAGGAATCTTATCTGTTTTGTGAGATGGTTAATTTTATCTTTAATTTTATTAATATATATGGATTGATTTACATTATAGTTAGATTAAGATTTGAAAGTTAGTCAATTAAATATTTATTTCAATAATTGGCTTTCAGGCTGTGACGAGGCATTCGACCTTCTTGGGTATTGGATCATCAACCACATCTAGACAAAGCCTTTTAAAGAAATTGACTATTTAATTTTCTTCTTGAAAATCCTAGGTCTAACTAGTCAAATGTAGATCAAACCTAAGTCCTTATCTATCCTAATCTAAGTATACATAAAAAATAGTAAATCAAGCATCAATCAGGTTTATCTAATGAAAATGGGCTTTCTATTGGCTCCCCCTGGATCATAGCCCCGATAAGGTCTATCAAGATAGTACATTTGATCCTTGGGGATCCAATATTGATCAAGTCTAACTTGATTTGTCAAGTTAGACTTGGGGACCCATGCTTGGACTAAGTTTCTATTTGATCTATTTACTAGAGATAAATACAATTTAAATTTGTTTTTAGCCTTATATCCAAGTCCGGATTGATTGTATATGACTCTTTGTTTTCCAAGAATTAGATCAAGATTCTTGGAACCCAAGGTGAACCGTTCCAATGTATCCTTCGATTCCTTAACTTGACTTTTCAGGATAGAATTTTCTTCCTCAAGTTATTAGACTTGAGTTGAAGTTCCAGTATGAACAGATTCAATCAAGGAGCTTGGGTTAGTCACTTCCTTAAGGGTTGTTATCTCCTTTTGAAGTGACTTGACCCGGATATTAGATTTGGCCAACTTCCTTAATAAGTATGAAACTAAATTTTATAAATCATCGACTTGAGTTCCAGTAATAAGAGAACTTACAATATTATTTGGCCTTTCAGAAATGGATATGGATATGTGGTTTCTTTCAGACTTTGTTTCTGACTCGGCTTCGGTTTCGAACTTAGACTCTATTATAGCAACATACGCTTGTACTGGTAGAGCAAGAAAGCTTACTTGCTCGTGTTCTTCATCAGAGTCTTCCGAGGATTCGGATCACGTTGCCTTCAACGCTTTCCTTCTTCCTTGCTTCTAGTTTGAGCATTCAGGCTTGTAGTGTCCCTTCTAGTTGCTGTCGTAGCATGTATCTCCATACTTGGCCTTCGAGTTCAATTGAGTCACTTTCTTCTTCTTAAGTGCTTTCCGAACTCATTTGACTAGTTCGGTGGTGATTTCATCTTCTTTTGAGTCTGATTCATTTTCAGACTCAGGTTCGGTCCGACACTTGGCTTTTGGTTCCCTCGTTCTGTTTGTACCTACGAACAAAGCATTACCTTAGTCAATTGGTAATGCATTAGTCTATTCGTGAAGTTCAAATTTAGAAAATAATTCATCTAATATAATTTACGAAAGATCCTTAGACACGTTGTAAGCATCTATCATGGATGTCCCTAAAGTGTTCCTTGGAAAGACATTGATGCATCCTGATAATGTTGCTATTTTCCACTTTCTAACCAATTGCGTGAAGGTTGTTGAGCAGGTCTTGGATCCGAGTGTGGAGTTGATTTTCCGATTCCCCTTCCTGTATTTTTATATTATATAGTTTAGTCAGAATCAGATCACGCATACTTACCTTAGTGTCGGATGTTCCCTCATGCAGTTCGATTAGCTTCTCCCATAGTTTGTGAGAAAACTGTTTGGAAAGAGACAACTGTATCGATTCAAATTGACTCCAAGAAATTTAAAAACTAATACCACGAAAAGTTTGTTTGAATTGTGGTTTCACTGATTCGAAGTGGCCTCATTCTGATATCAATTTTAGGGTTGATGCATGCTAGAGGGGGGTGGGGGTGAATACCACTCGTGGCTATTGCATTCGTTTAAAACAATCATAGAGTAAAACACAGTGAAATAAAGAAAGAAAACAAAAAGCAAGCGCTAACACTTTTGGTTACTTGGTTCAGAGCCTATGATGACTCCTACTCCAAGGCCCGCGATTGTTAATCACTTTTATTGGCAATCCACTATCAGTTCAGAAAATCTTTATAAGAATATTGAATTACAACTTTACGTTAAGTAAAATATACCGACAATGTAAGATTCTGAAGAGTTGCACTTTTGGTTGTCGGAGTCGTGTCATGGAGTCGCAGAAATGTCTTTGGAGGAACACGTAAGAAAGTTCGTCAGAAGATTGATTGATCGTCGAAGTGCTGGTCGAGACTCCCTTTTATAGCCGAGCTAAACCTGATCAAGATCCACTGATCTCAGGATCAGGGGTTGACTCGACGCTTATCGGTTGACCAATATAGGTGTTCGGTTGATTAAACCTTCTGCACCTGCCTACCTTCTTGTCCAGATTTTGCCGCTTCAGATAGAACCTTCATTCGATTGACCAATCCTGCTGTTCGATCGATCGATCAATCCCGCTTTTCTCGTTGGCTTATCTGATCTGATCAACCCGGTCCGATCGAGTTAGTCCCAATCCAAAGTTCGATCAACTTAACCCAAGGTTCAATCGACCGATCCTTTGGTTAAACCCGATCAACTCGTAGAAATATGATCCTTTTTCTTGGGGTTCGGTCGACTTATTTAGAAATTCGATCGACCGAACAAGGCAAAATCTGAACCTACAAAAATGGTAATCATCCTCTAAAATAGAGTTAGAATAATAGCAGATAATATAAAATTTAACTTTTGATTGTCTCCGGACTATCCAGTTCCGACTTTCGTATTTTCCAGAAACTTTAGGTCGAATCGACGCATACTGTTCCCTCTTTGGGGAGCATATCCTCTCCTATTACTTTCAAGAGAAATTACCTTTTGCCAGACTGGTCCTACAGACCGTCTGGACTTTTGGTCAGTGTCCGAGACTTCTGGACTTCATGCTGAACGTCCTCTCCACAACTTGTCCAGACTTCCACCTGGTCCGCGACCAACAGGATTTACACCTAGAGTCCCCAACTTTAGGATTTTGTCTAATGTCCTCGACCTGCCAAGACTTCTCCTAGTCCCCAGGACCAGAACTTCATTGCCTAATCGTAGTTAGTGTTGGGACTGATATGCCCGTTAGAGGGGGGGGGGGGTGGGAGGGGTGAGTAGCGTTTCGTCGCACTCCTTGCGTCGTTTGCTTCATCCTGATGATGATATGCAGCGGAAATAAAATACAAGACTCACACAACGCTGGTATCCACCTCAAGATAAGGTGACTAATCCAAGGATCCACACACGACACGCTATCTCCACTATGAAACACTCCTTCTCAGTCGCAGCCGGAGGCGGAGAAGCCTCGTACAAACTCACACAATTGTAGGATCAAAAAAAATTTAAATATCTTCACAATAGCATGATATTGTCCACTTTGGGCCTAGGCCCTTATGACTTTGCTCTTAGGCTCTTCCCAAAAGGCCTCATACCAATGGAGATATCTTTCTCTTACAAACCCATGATCTTTCCCATGTGTTTTCAATGTGGGACTATTTTTGCAACATTGCAACCCCAACAATCCCGCCCTCAAACAACGGACCACAGGCTTCCCATGCCCGATCATCGACCCACCAGGTCTTCCTGCCCCTCGGTCCACCCGACCTACTAGGACTTCCTTGCCTAGTCGCAACTAGGACTTCCTGCCTGGTGTCTGGTCCTCTTGATCCGAACATAGGAGCCCCCACTTCCTTTGTTCAAGGTCAATATTGTACTCACATGACTTAATTAGACCATAGCTCTTATGCACAGTTGGCGGTTAAACCTTTTGGCAGTCCGGGCTCTGATACCAATTGTACGATCGAAAAGAATTTAGATATCTCCATAATGGCATGATATTGTCCACTTTGGGCCTAGGTCCTCATGACTTTGCTCTTGGACTCTTCCCAAAAGGCCTCATGCCAATGGAGATATCTTTCTCTTATAAACCCATGATCTTTCCTATGTGTTTTCAATGTGGGACTATGTTTGCAACCTTGCAACCCCAACAACAACAACACAAACAAAAATACAAGAAGAGAGTACAAGATACAAATGAAAACGCTACTTCTTCTTGCTTACTTGTTGCTTATTGTTGCCTCTTGAACCTTGAGAGAATACTCCCAAGAGCCTTTAAGAACTGGCGGTGAAGATCGGAGAAAGTTGCTGAAGATCTTTGTAAGCTCGTAAGAAAGAAATCATAAAGATTTGCGGAGAAAATGCTCCACCAAGGCTTTAAACAGTGCTCCCAATTGATCCAATTCATCCCCAATCGATCACCACGTCAGCACCACTCCATCCCAGCCGTCCATCGCCCGTTTCCTGCACAACGGTCACTTCCCAATCAATCGACCAATCAATTGGGACTGCCTGAATCGATCGCCCGATCGATTAAGAGCCTTTCTGTGCTCTCGCGTTCGCGCGAGAGCTTTTGCTGCCCAATCGATCGACCAATCGATTGGCAGCTCCCAATCGATCACCCGATCGATTGGGAAAGCCTTTGCGCTCGCGATTTCACATCCCAATCGATCGGCAGATCGATTGGGCCTTCCCTCAATCGTAGCACACTCCAATCGATCGACTGATCGATTGGACCCTGGTTCAATCGATCTTCCGATCGATTGACCAGACGTGACTCAAACTCAAGTCCAAAATCTCCAGCCCAACTCCTGGTCAACCGTGACTTGTTAGGTCTTCATGTCTAGCATTTGGCCACACCCGACCAACCTCGAACTGGCCTTCTAGCCTCCTCCATCAGTCTTGAGTCCCTCGGATATCTCCCATCCTTCACGCCTTGCCTTCAGGAGCTTCCTTCGGCCTCATCCTAGTTGTCAGGTATTCCTTGCCAAGTCATACCAGGACTTACGTTGCCAAGACCACATGCTTGGACTTACACCTTTTGCCAAGAACACACTTGGACTTTCCAATTGCTTGGCTCCTCACCAGGACTTTCTCCTTTGCCAAGATTCCACTTGGACTTTCCAACTGCCTGGCTCCTCACCAGGACTTTCCACTTGCCTGGCTCCTCACTAGGACTTTCTCCTGCCTAGCTCCTCACTAGGACTTTCTCCTTTGCCTGGCTCCTCACCAGGACTTTCCCGTTGCCTGGCTCCTTACCAGGACTTTCTCCTGCCTACCTCCTCACTAGGACTTTCTCCTTTGCCTAGCTCCTCACTAGGACTTTCCCGTTGCCTGACTCCTCACCTGGACTTTCTCCTGCCTAGCTCCTCACTAGGACTTTCCAAATGTCTAACATCCAGTTAAGACTTCTCAGTCAAGTCTCCTGTCAACCTTGACCTACTTGACTTGTATTCTTATCAACCTGGTTAACCCTTTGACCATCTCCATAACCGAACGATTGCTCCAGCAATCTCCTTATATTATCAAACATCAAAACTCAAATCCTGACTCAATCTTGACTCAACTCAAGCTTAGTCACACTGGTCAAACTTGACCTAGGGAAATTGCCCCAACAGTTAGGACTTTCCATAACCTAGGGTTACCACCTCTTAGGATCTAAGGTTACCTCCCCTTAGGATTTTTCACCTACCTAGAATCCACTAGGACTTATCTAAGAATACTTAAGACTTTCCTGCAAACTCATTCACACATGGTAGATAACAAGACATCTTAGCTTTTGAACCATTGCCATAATAAAAATATAGGTTTAATCGTCTTGTGCACCCTACACCAACAAACTTAACTTTAAAGTTTAAAAATTACTTGATTTTGAAAGACTTCACTTATTAAAACAACAATTAATTTTGAAATCACTTTTTTTTATAAAAGTAATACAATACTTTTGAAAAATCAATACTTTTGAAAAGTACTTAAGTTTGAAAAATACTTAAGTTTTAACCTCCTTTTACTCTCCTCCTTAATTAATACCTAATGCAGTGATAAGGAAGAGTCTACCTGGCACGAGTCAATTGCCACGGTGTAGGTCAAAGTCAAGACGGTCAACACTAGGGAAGCGGATGTTGAACCCCGTGGTAGTTTTGATGTGATCAACCAAGTTTAGGTTAGGTCCTACTTTGTGTTTGATCCCTGTGTCTAAGTGTGCAGGAGCTTAGGAGTGTAGGAAGTCGAGCGGAAGACGCAGTTAGCGAGAAGGACGACACGGGAAGGGAGCCGACAGGCTCAGTGCGTCCGAAGGACGAGAGAGCTGCGGAAGAGTACACTCGGTGGGCGTGAAGAACATGTGCGGTGTTCAAGGGATGTAAAGCCGGGACGGAGGACTGCTCGAGGAGAAGGCCGGAAACTGGGTTCGGGTGAGCTCTATTCCGGATAGATGAAATCACCCAAAGAAGTCGAACCAGAGCAAGTCAACTGGAATTGACTTGTCAATGGTTCGGTCGACCGAACCTCCTGATCGGTCGACCAAACCCCTCTCAATCAGCAGCCAACCGCCAATGCCATGTCAGAAGCTGGCCGTTGGTAAAGCTAATCGGTCGACCGAACCTCTTGATCGGTCGACCGAACCGAAGTTAATCCAGAGACTTAGTCGAGCAAATTGATCGGGCCAACTCAGCTGGAGTCCGTTGGCCGATCGGACGACCGAACCAAAGCTCGATCCTAGAGACTGCACCTGGACGGAAGACTGGGCAGGTACAGCAGGTTCGGTCGATCGAACCTGGGTTTCGGTCGACCGAACCTGGGGATCGGTCGACCGATCCCTCTCGAGTCAAACCTGATTCCGAAGGTTCAGGTTATGTGATAAGCTCTAGAACCCCTATATAAAGGAGGTCTCGGGTAGCTATTAATAATACAACGAATACGAACGAAATAGCAACTCTTGTACTCTCATTCTCTTAACAACTATTGTACTGTCAAAGTGTAAAAGGCTTCTCCGCCTTCAGAGAAGGAGTTTTCTTACTGCGCTTTTCTTACTGCCCTGGATTAACAACCCTCTTGGTTGTAACCAGGTTAAATTCTGTCTCCTGTTATTTCTGCTGTTAATTTTATTATTATTGCTTTATCTTAAGAGTTGAAAAAGCTTTGAGGAGGGTATAATATTTATCGCAGGCAATTCACCCCCTCTTGCCAGTCCCCGCTGCACCAACAACGGATAATTGGCCAATCGGAGAGACTGTTGTCTGATCGGCCATCTGAGTAAACAAGTATAATTAGTCCGGTGGCAAGAGAACAAGCTACGCGGGCTGGGAGCTCAAGCCGAGCGGGCCACCAGTCTGGCTCGAAGAATGACGTTAGCATTATACACTTAATGAAGTAATAAGATAAAAGAGAAAAAGACGGATAATTAATAAAGGAAAGAGAAAACCAAATAGAATACTCTATCTATTATTAAATGAGAAGAAGTCAAGACAAAAATATCCCCTGTCGGTAATCAATATTATTAAACAGGGGAAGATGGAGGGTCACCAGAAAAGTTATAAAAAGGGCACGCTAGGTATGAAGAAAAGAAAGAAAAATCTTTATCCTTAGTACTCACTTTTTTCCTCTCTTGTTTATGACTTGAGCGTCGGAGGGCCAACGCCAGTGACCCCTTCTCTGGTTTTGGTTTTGTTTTACAGAGAGCGAGGTCTTCATCTTGTCAGCGGAGCTGCCACCTCCCCGGCTTTCTAGCTTCATGCCTTGGGACAGGATCATTTTGGTGTCGTCTATAGGAACGTAGCCTGCATCCGAGCAAGAAGATGGAAGACGTTGGATGACTTACAACAGTGACTCTTAAACGACAGGATCTCGACGGATTAATACAAGCTCAAGTGACGAAGATATTGGAGCAACAACAACAACGGACGCTAACCGAATGGAAGCCTACAGCTTCCGCAGAAGGTCGTCGGGCTGAGCGAGAAGATCGAATGGAACATCTTTCCATTCAGGACCCGAATGGAAAGAGGTCGATCAACACCTATGGGGAAGAACCTCATGCGCCGGCCCCGTACGTCAAGCACCATTTTGGACCTCGACAGAAGAGAGGGGCTGGGCTGACAGAGATCGGGGATCATCCTCTGATGAGGCACCCATTCGAAACACAAGAAAAAGGAAACCCAAGGAGGACGACTTGCCCCAATAGGTCAACCAACAGTTTTCAGAGGGAATTCTAAATGACCCTCTGCCGAAGCACTATACCTCATTGATGATTGGGGAATATAATAGGATGACCGCCCCTGACAACCACCTGGCCAAGTTTGACAACGCAGCCATGCTGTACCAATACACGAACAGGGTAAAATGCCTAGTCTTCCTGACCACATTATCTGAATCAACACAACACTGGTTCAAAGGTTTGCTGAGCGGCTCAATTCATAGCTTCAAAGACTTTCGAGCGGCTTTCGTACATCACTTTGATAGCAGTCCCCACCACTGGAAGATAAGCGTGAATCTATTCTCACTGATGCAAGGGCCGCGAGAGGCCTTAAGGTCATATATCCAACGCTTTAATCAGGTGGCGATGGACATCCTAGCGGTCTCCTTGGATGTATTAGTTAACGCTTTCACTCAGGGGCTCACTGAAGGAGAATTCTTCCAGTCACTCATTCAGAAGCCTCCAAAGGAATTTGGTGATCTATAAAAAAAGAGACAATGAATACATCAATGTAGAAGAAGCCTAGGCGACCAAGAAAAAGGAGGCACCCACCGAACCAGCGACTGTGTCAACCGAGTAGCCATCAGCCTCCTAAAGGGCCTTGATCGGGAGGAACTCAACCACAACATGAGCATAGGACGCATGCTGTGCAGCACGTTGGGGTCGGACGCCCAAAAGCCTCCAGGGGTAAAATATGGACGTCGATGTTTTGCTTCTTCCATCAATCGGTGACTCATAATAAACGGGACTGCTACCTGGCTAGCAGGCCGACCCCAAGAAGGTAGTATCGTCAATCACCACCGCCCGATTGGAAATATAGGCGTCGATCAACTAGGCGAAGGGAAGACGAAAAGATAGCGGTCGAACCATGCCGCCATCAATCTCAACGACGGAACTGTCTAAGTCCTGTTCGTGAGCAGGCTGAATGGAGATGATACTCAGCTTGAGAGGATGAAAATAGGAGCAACGCCACTTGGGGTGAAATAAGAATGATCACCGGGGGGCCGACTGGCGGTGATTCTAATCGAGCGAGAAAGTTACACACGCGGCGGTTTGAAACTCAGCAATCGGCTGCAGCAAAGAGAAGGCCGAGGGGCCTAAGATCAGCTTCGGTCTGAAGGATTTAGAGGGGGTTATCCGTTCGGTAATAGCTAATTATGTTGTTCACCATACATTTGTTGACACAGGAAGCTCGGTGAACATCATCTTTAAGAAAGTATTTGATCAGTTGCAAATCGACCAAAGCAATTTACTGCCCATGACGACTCAACTCTACGGGTTCACCGGCAACGAAGTATTGCCGATCGGCCAACTGCGCCTGGCCGTCTCGCTCGGGGAAGAGCAGCAGAAGAGGACATGGACAACCAATTTCATTGTGGTGAATGTGTCATCAGCCTACAACGTCATTCTGGGCCGACCGACGTTGAATGAGTTCTGAGCGGTGGTATCCACTTTCTGCCAGAAAATCAAGTTCCCGGTTGGGAGACAAGGTGGGCGAGGTCAGAGGCGATCTATTGGCCGTTCGACGTTGTTACATCGAGATGGTCAGAATGGAAACACGAACCGCTCGGAAGACACTTCGCTTGGAGGTGCACGCTATCTCGGAGAAGCCTCCTACTCTGGTCCACGATGAAAAGCAGGAGGTCCAGATCCATCCAAACCGATCGGAGGCGATGACCTTTATCGTCACCGATCTAGAAAGTGAGAAGAAAACAGAATTGGTTGCTTGTCTTAGACGAAACTATGACGTGTTCGCCTAGTCGACACACGAATTGTCTTGCATGTTTTCTAACGTAGCTCAGCACGAGCTACATGTTCGATCAGACTCTCGGCCGGTTAAACATAACGACGATGAAACCTTGATAGAATCTGAGAAAAAAACATAAGAATAAAAATAATTATTATGTTTAACAAATATATTTTGATAAATATCATTAATAGAATAAATCATATAATTTTATTTCATACATTCAAATAATTTAATATTTCAAAAGTTCTTAACCAAATTTATTATCATTAGGAGTTTTAGGGTTGATAAAAAATTGAATTTTCATGGCTAATAATATAATAGAAAAACAAAAATAGGTAGCTTAAGAGATCATTGCGAGATGGGGGAGATCACTGCAAGAAAATTATTGATTAGCGACTGAAAATAGTAAAATTTTGTGACTAATTTAACGATAGAAATTCACTAAATTAATATCCAAAAATATGTACAAAATTATAAAATCACACCAATAAAAATAATATAAATAACTACATCCAAATTCATATAATTACAATATCAACACCGATCCAAATCCCCGGGACCCCGCATGGCGGGAGCTTCGTGCACTAGACTGTCCTTTTTATTTAAAACATGAATTTCAATATATATATATATATATATATATATATATATATATATATATATATATATATATATATATATATATATATATATATATATATATACCCTAAACCCTATAAGAAGACATGAAATCTTGCATCTCTACTACTGCTTTGATTTGGTCTTCCATCGACTATTTTATTGTCATGACTCAATTCTTGATTATACTTCCTCAATGCTTACACTTCAGTAGAAGAACTCGGACAACCCCTGGCCTAGGAGTACATAATACATAATCATTTAAACTGTGATATTAATAATATAAAAATTCATAAATTGTAAAAATAGAAAGAAATGTCTTACTAATGATGTTTATCTAGGATAATACGGAGCAAACAAAGGGTTAAATGGAGTTGGTTAGTCCAGATTGGTGTCGAGAAAGAGAAAATATCTTTCCCTCACCAAAACACATGAAGATAATATTTTAATATCACATCCAATTAATGACAGAAGAAATATCTCAAAAAAATTTACCTACACCATAGTGTTGTTTAATCTAATCAACCAGCCAAAGTATAAGTAAATTTGCTAATTGCATAGTATCAATATCAGTTAATTAAGAAGACATGAATTACAACGCACAAAGTTTGTGGTTAATACTCTATTTAGTGTCTTCTTTCATCTTCGTAAATTCCTCCCAATCCTTTTTTCCATCTCCTCTTTCCCCATGAATTTCTCTCATCTTTCACTTTATATCCATTGTGTTGCAGAATTGTATTTACTTATAAAAGTGATACCATTGAGCATTCACAGTGGAAATTGAAGATAGAGTGATGGATGACAGTTGTTTATGTGAGATAATTGCTCCTACAACTTAGGAGCAAAGAATGAGCTCAACCAACTTTGCTACAGATTTGCTACATCATTGGATATAAAACAACCTGAACATAAAGATTGTAATTTAACAAGACTCATAATATGCCATTCTACATTTAAATACTTACAAGAAAGCACCTCTATAAGATGACAAATTAAGTTATAGTAAATTGCTACATCTGGCTTGATTCAGAACGACTTCTCCTGAATAAAAGAAAAATAGATTATATGCTCTGATTACATAAAATTACAATCAGAGCAGATTTGATCTATATAATTAAGATGCATAAAATCCCCAACTATGAAGTACAATTTGTTAATTTCTTTGCTTTTGTGGAAAAGTATTTGGCTGTCTTGGTTTAGTAATTGATTTCTTGTTATAAAACGACTACCTTGTGGGAACCTATAGCCATTATCTTCTCCGCCATGCTGAAGAAACAGACAGTTAGCTCATCACTGTAGATAACAATATCAATTGCCAAGAGGACCGTAACACTTTCAACCTCGCCGATCTCCTCAAAGCTCCGTAGGTATCTTTTATTCGGGGACGTAGAGTAGTCAGGAGAATGTATAATTGTGGCAAGGTAATGAAGAACAACAATTGAAACTTTTGATGAATAGTCTTAATTTCAGCAAGACAGAGAGAATGAACTCACTCCTTAATTTTTAGCCATAGTTGTTTTATCATTTTTATTATAACAAAGAGTAAGTACCAGAAAAAAATAATTATTGTATATGACGTTTCCTTTTTGTTTCTTAGAGTAACGAGTTATGAACAACCTTTCAGATAATTACCATCCTCAAACAAGGTGCTTAGGCAATTATGATTTTTTACATCTTACTGTTATTTATCCTCCAAACAAATTGGGTGAAACATATTAAATTCATCACATTTACTTGCTTGTATATGTTCAGAATTCGCCGGGCAATTATCACACTACATATTGCTTCAAGATGACAACTTTAGACAAAGAATGATAATTCTTCTGGTCAAATAATGTAGATGGCCAAGCCATCAATTAACAAACTTGTTGTCGTGCGCTCGCTCTTAGGATCATTGGTGAAGGGGATGAGGAGACCTGAGATTCATTCAAAGAGGGGGTTAATTTGACTGGTCGTGGGACAGATCTTGGGTTCACTCCAATCCTCAAGTTAAGGTTGTTCGAGGTGATATGCAAAATAGAAATGGTGAAGGAGAAGAAGAGTAGAACCTTGTGGAGTTGAAGAGAATTCAGAATCCCCTTTTATTATCTTCGTGAGTGTCTGTATAGTTGTCCGGAAAACATCTCCACATCAACTAAAATATCATCATCGCGGGAACCGATGAGGGGACTAGATCTGGCAACCGATGGTTGTCTCCCCATCCATCCAACACCATGTGTCAGTAGGGATATCTAAGAGATCAGATCTAATAACCTTGTAATTGTTCCTCCAATCTCCGGATACACGTGTCGTAGAATATTCGCAGTAAGGGTTAGTAAGCCTGTATAGGGCATAGACCTGTCTTAAAGATGAAAAATGTGATATTGATGTGGAGTGACCTTAGGAATATACGAAGCCAGGATCTGAAACGGAGAAAATGTCAGGATCTACCTTTGAGGGAGAGTGTCAGCGACTGGGGCCAAGACAGTGATGAAGCTAGTGATCATAGCAGGGACAGAATCTATTGCTGAGACTAATCAAGACTAAGAAAAAGTATGAGACTGAGGGATTTTGAGATTGAGACTGAGAGGGAGTCTAAGATAGAGGAAGTCTATAGCTTAGATTGAGAATGAGAAGAAGTTTGAGAGGGATTCGAGAATGAGAGAAAATTTGAGATTGAGAGAGAGTTTGAGACTGAGATGTACTAGGGTCAGGAGTTGAGACTGAGATATGATTGATGATTTGTCCTTTAATCAGACTTGCATGGCAGGGATGAGCGCCCTAAGTTGGTTAAACCAGGTCTATGTCACATCTGGGTTGAATTAACTTTTTCTTGGATCACGTTTGACCCATCTTAATTTTGACTGACAGATCAGCACGACTCTTGACCCACGGGACACGTAGAAACTGAAGGAGATCGCTGTCGGTCGCATCAATAATAATACAACAAAACTTTTTTGTTTTATCTGAATTTTTAAGTTATTTATTTTTTTTTGCAAAATCTTATTTTCTACTTTTATTTTGTCATATTCTTATAATAGACAAGATTTTGCTAGAATAATCTTCAAATTTCTAATTTTTTTTTCTAATTTGCAGCAATCTTTAGTTAATAGTTTAACAAATTTAAATAATTTATCGAGAGAAAGAGATCGTACCTAACTTACCTTATCGATCACGTTATTCGTGGCTCCCCCTGAACTGCTGCTTTCATCTGATGTAACTCCCCCTTCGTCGATGCTCTCGATGCTCATTTCGGGCGAGCTTGAATCGTAGTCCTCGTCTTGATGATTTTCCATTAATGTAAGTCCGGAGAATGCCTCAACTTCCGATTCGGACGACGTATCGTCCCACGTCGCTTTTAGTGTTTTTAACTTATTTGTTTAGACATACTTCTTTCTTTTATCCTTATCCTTGTTCTTTAGCTTGGGCCAGTTGTCTTTGACGAGCCCTTCTTCATTGCAGTGGTAGCATCTGATCATCCTTTTCTTTCTACCCTGCGGATGCTTAGCTTTTCTTGATTTAAATAATTTATTAAAGCGTCTTATCATCACTACCATTTCCTCATCATCGAAAGAAGATTCTGACTCATGTTCATCTCATGATGCCTTGAGGGCGATGTTGTGCATTGGCTCCTTTGCACCTGCACATCTCGATTCATGCACTTCAACTGTTGAAAACAATTCCTCTAAGGTAATAATTCCAAGTCCTTAGAGATATAGAAGACATCTACTAGTGATGCCCATTTTGTATTCCTAGGGAATGCATTAAGTGTGTACCTTAGTGAATCTCAGTTACTTACCTTTTCTCCGAGATTCGAAAGTTCAGTGATGAGCTCCTTGATCCTTGAATGAAGGTGTGCAATCGTTTCGTCTTCTTCAAATCGCTAGTTGGTGAGCTAGTTGCAAAGTAAGTCTCATCTCACGAGTTTGGCTTCGGATGTCCCTTCATGTTGCTCAAGGAACTTCTCCCAAAGCTCATTTGATGAGTCGTAGTTGTCTATCAGGTTGACTTCTTGTAGCAGAAGGACGCTCAGCAGATGAAACTCTACTTTGCCATTTGCCACATAGTCGGTCTGCTCCTTTTTCATCCACTTGTATTTTTCTTTACCTTCCGGTGCTATAAAATCGAATTCCATAATTAGAAGTAAATCGAAATCAGTTTTAAAACACACCTACATTCGCTTTTTCCAGCTAGCGAACTCCCCCTCGAACTTCGGCGAGTATATGCTTGGTCCGGCCATCTTCTTTGCTTCGATCGATGGTTAGTCCTCCTGAAGTATCCTGGCTCTAATACCACTTGTTGGGGCCTTAGTGGCCGGCTAGAAGGCGGATTGAATAGCCTTACACAATATAAAAACAAATACTCTTCTCGGACTTTTAAAAGAACACTTACATAAATTGAAATAAAAGAATAAGCTAAAAGAAGATGCTCAAAGCTTTTACTTGGTTACAATCGAGGAGGTTGTTAATCCAAGGAAGTAAATGCACCAAGTATCTCCTTCAGGCAGAGAAGCCACATACAGCAGTGAAAGCACAAAATGAGAAGTTAAACTAACAATGAAGAGAGCACTAGTTTTGTATTACAATTGCTTGTTAATTGAAAAACTTCTGGACTAATATTGTATTTATATCCTTGGTTGGGGTGCCTGGAGGGGGATAAAGTTTTATCCCGTTCGTAACGGTTCACGGTCAAACGTGATCCGGTCAAAGTCACATTCCGGGCACTGAAAGGGTTTCGGGCGCCCTGAATGGATCCAGACGTCGGGACCTCAAAGTCAACCTTGTTGACCATTTAGGTCCGGACCTTCTGCTCCGGTTCAGCTCGCCTCGGTCCGGGTCGTTCACTCCGGTTCCGCTCGCTTGGGTGATTTCAGTCAACCGAAATAAGGTTCACTCGAACCCAATTTCAGCCTTCTCGAGCAACCTTCTGCTCCGGCTTCTCGTCCCTCGGAAACGCCGCGCGCTTCCTGTTGGGTTTTTCGGGCCGCGAAAACCGCTTTTCGCGTCGTGGAAACCCCGAATCACCCAAAGCGGTAGATCCGTGCAAAGAAAAACTAAACGAAAATACGAGTACGAGTTTCAAAGACTCTAGATCTACACTAGATGAGAGTTATACCTTCGAAGCGTGCCCTTTCGCGTTCCCGCTCGTCCAAGGAATTGCCGGATCTCTAGAGTATCAAAATAGATACTCCTCTAGAAGTATCCACACGAACACGTAGATGGAGAAAACACACAAAAAGTGTGCTAGCACCTTGTGTGGTCACGGCAAGAGGAGGAGAGGGAGAGAGCTCTCTTGAGGAAGAAGAAGAAGAAGTAATGCCTTGAATGAAAATCAAATTTCATTCACCACTTTTGTGTGGCCGGCCACTCCATGGAGTGTAACTCCCATTCCACATTAATCACAATTAATGTGAAGCCATTAAGAGGTGTTGTGTAACTCCTATGATGTGGCACATCATGAAGATGTGGACCATTACCATTGGTCCACATCTTGCCACCTCACAATGATGTGGCAAATGAGTAACCTCCACTCATTTAATGTGGCCAACCCACATTAAATGCAATGGAGGCTTGTAACCTCCATGAGGTGGCAAAGCAAGATGATGTGGAACAACACTATTGGTCCACATCTTGCCACCTCACTCATGATGTGGTTAAGAGCCAAGTCAAACTTGACTCTTCCTCTTCCTCTCTAGTCAAGTCAAACTTGACTCAATCTCTCTCATGGTTGATCTAATCTAACCATTTGATTCAAGCCAACTTAATATAATGAATCTAATTCATTTAATTAAATTGATTCAATGAGTCAAAATCTAAATTAGACTCATTGAACACATGAATCAACTTGAGTCGAACTCAAGTTAGCCCAATTAGGATTACTCATAATCCAATTTGATTCATCAAATGAATCTAATCCTCTTGGTTCATCATATGAACCTAATCTCCATCTAATTGTCCTAAGTGTGTGATCCTATAGGTTCTTGTAACGTTGGCAATGCCCTAAACCCATTTAGGAGCATAAGTAATGAGCGGTATCTAGCAACACATCATTACTACCCAAGTTACAAGAATGTTCAGATCCAACATCACCTTGTGACTACTAATTGTGACTCCTCACAATATATGACAAGTGTCTTTCTATCCTAGACATCTAGATTGATCAATATGAGGCATAGACCGTGTCATCCTCTAATCAATCTAAATCTTGAACTCCAAGTAGACTCACTCGATCAAATGAGCTCAACATCTAATGTTGACTCATTTGGGCATGGCCATGCACTTAGTGGTCTCACTCTATTAAGAATACCGATGTCGCTCCCGTCATATGGGAGGGATAGATCCCATCTACATCACTCACATTCCTCTACATAATTCGTTATATACCCAGTAATCGCCTTTATAGTCCACCCAATTACGGGTGACGTTTGACGAAACCAAAGTACATAACTCCTTATGTAGGGATCCATGGTGACTTCAGGTCTAAGGACTAATAGTCATACTAATAGCCACATGAGAAAGTATATGACACTCATATAACGATCCATGATACTTTCTCATGACGGGTCATTCAGTATACATTCTCCAATGTATACCCATGTGTCAGCTTGATATCTCTATATCCATGACTTGTGAGATCAAGTCATCGAGCTGACCTACATGCTAGTCTTATTGCATTAACATTGTCCCTGAATGTTAATACTCGACTAGGAATGATTTAGAGTAGTGTTCCCTATATCATCTCACTATCGATTTAACTAATCGATTGATATAGGTATGAACCTTCCACTAAAGGACGCTATTATACTTAGTCTATTTGGCACTAATACAAATAAGTAAAATAACCAAACAAATGCCTTTATTAATATACAAGAATATGATACAATGAGTCCTTACAATCATCAAATGATTGGCTCTAGGGCTCTAACTAACAATCTCCCACTAGCACTAGTGCCAATCAGTGTAGGCTCTAAGCCCCAATGACCTAGTGTGACCATCATGCTTCCTCTGTGCCAAAGCCTTGGTCAAGGGATCTACGATGTTAGCCTCTGTAGGTACTCTGCAAATCTTCACATCTCCTCTATCGATAATCTCTCGAATGAGATGGAAGCGCCGTAGTATGTGCTTGGTCCGCTGGTGTGAGCGAGGTTCCTTCGCCTGTGCTATAGCTCCATTGTTGTCACAATAGAGCTCAACTGGGTCAGCGATGCTAGGAACCACCCCAAGTTCAGTGATGAACTTGCGGATCCAAACTGCCTCCTTTGCTGCCTCTGATGCAGCAATATACTCGGCTTCTGT